>NW_026894179.1:0-175944 GCF_032452875.1 Bos javanicus
AGTGTATGATCATCCACGTGATCAGTGCACGGGCAGTCATTTGATCAGTGCATGATATAGACATGATCAGTGCATGATCAGTCACGTGATCAGTGCATGATCAGCCACGTGATCAGTGCATGATCAGTCACCTGATGGGTGTATTATCATTCATGTGACCTGTACATGGTAGATACATGATCATTGCATGATCAGCCACGTGAGTAGTTCATGATAGCCACGTGATCACTGCATGATCAGTCACGTGATCAGTGCATGATCAGTCATGTGACCAGTACATGGTAGCTGCGTGATCATGGCATGATCAGCCACGTGAGCAGTGCATGATAGCCACGTGATCAGTGCATGATCAGACACGAGATCAGTGCATGATCAGTCATGTGATCAGTGCATGATCAGCCACGTGATCAGTGCATGACCAGGCACGTGATCAGTGTATGTCCAGCCAAGTGATCAGTGCATGATAGCCACGGGATCAGTGCATGATCAGTCACGTGATCAGTGCATGATCAGTTATGTGATCAGTGTATGATCAGCCACGTGATCAGTGCATGATCAGCCACATGATCAGTGCATGATCAATTACGTGATCAGTGCATGATCAGTCACGTGACCAGTACATGGTAGCTACGTGATCATTGCCTGATCAGCCACATGATCAGTGCATGATAGCCACGTGATCAGTGCATGATAGCCACGTGATCAGTGCATGATCAGTCACGTGAACAGTGCATGATCATTTACGTGATCTTTGCATGATCAGTCACGTTACCAGTATATGGTTGCTACGTGATCATTCCATGACGAGCCACGTGAGCAGTGCATGATAGCCACGTGATGTGTGCATGAGTTACGTGAGCAGAGTATGATCAGCCACGTGATCAGTGCATGAGTGCCACGTGATCAGTGCATGATATGTCACGTGACAGGTGTGTGATCAGCCACGTGAACAGTGCATGTTCAGCCACGTGATCAGTGCATGATAGCCACGTGATCAGTGCATGATCAGTTACGTGAGCAGTCTATGATCAGCCACGTGATCAGTACATGGTCAGACACGTGAACAGTGTATGATCAGCCACGTGATCAGTGCATGATATCCAAGTGATCAGTGCATGATCATCACGTGATCAGTGTATGATCAGCCACGTGAACAGTGCATGCTCAGTCACGTGATCTGGGCCTGCTGAGCTGCGTGATTACTGTCTGCTCATCTGCTTGACAATTGCCAGCTGAGCTGCACGATTCCTGCCTGTCATCTGCTTGACAATTGCCAGCTGTGCTGCGTAATTCCTGCCTGCTCAGCTGCTTGATTATTGCCAGCTGAGCAGCATGATTCCTCACACCTGAGTTCCATGATTATTTCCTGCTGACTGTTTGATTCGTGCCTACTCAGCTCTTTGTTTATTGCCTCCAGAGGCACATGATCAGTGTATGATAGCAAACATGATCAGCGCATGATCAGTCACATGATCAGCGCCATTAAGTCACGTGATCACTACATGATAGTCATGTGATCAGTCCATGCTCAGTCACGGTATCAGTGCATGATCAGCCACGTGATCAGTGCATGATCTGTCACAAGATTAGTGTATGATCATCCACGTGATCAGTGCACGGGCAGTCATGTGATCAGTGCATGATATAGACGTGAACAGTGCATGACCAGTCTCGTGATCGGTGCATGATAACCATGTGATCAGTGCATGACAGCCACGTGATCAGTGCATGAGAGCCACGGGATCAGTGCATGATCAGTCACGTGATACATGTGTGATCAGCCACGTGATCAGTGCATGATGAGCCACGTGATCAGTGCAGGATCAATTACGTGATCAGTGCATGATCAGTCACGTGACCAGTACATGGTTGCTACGTGATCGTTGCATGATCAGCCACGTGAGCAGAGCATGATAGCCACGTGGTCAGTGCATGATCAGTCACGTGATCAGTACATGATCAGTCACGTGAACAGTGCATGATCATTTACGTGATCTTTGCATGATCAGTCACGTTCCCAGTATATGGTTGCTACGTGATCATTCCATGACGAGCCACGGAGCAGTGCATGATAGCCACGGGATGTGTGCATGAGTTACGTGAGCAGAGTATGATCAGCCACGTGATCAGTGCATGAGTGCCACGTGATCAGTGCATGATATGTCACGTGACAGGTGTGTGATCAGCCACGGAACAGTGCATGTTCAGCCACGTGATCAGTGCATGATAGCCACGTGATCAGTGCATGATCAGTTACGTGAGCAGTGTATGATCAGCCACGTGATCAGTGCATGGTCAGACACGTGAACAGTGTATGATCAGCCACGTGATCAGTGCATGATATCCAAGTGATCAGTGCATGATCATCACGTGATCAGTGTATGATCAGCCACGTGAACAGTGCATGCTCAGTCACGTGATCTGGGCCTGCTGAGCTGCGTGATTACTGTCTGCTCATCTGCTTGACAATTGCCAGCTGAGCTGCACGATTCCTGCCTGCTCAGCTGCTTGATTATTGCCAGCTGAGCAGCATGATTCCTCACACCTGAGTTCCATGATTATTGCCTGCTGACTGTTTGATTCGTGCCTACTCAGCTCTTTGTTTATTGCCTCCAGAGGCACATGATCAGTGTATGATAGCAAACATGATCAGCGCATGATCAGTCACATGATCAGCGCCATTAAGTCACGTGATCACTACATGATAGTCATGTGATCAGTCCATGCTCAGTCACGGTATCAGTGCATGATCAGCCACGTGATCAGTGCATGATCTGTCACAAGATTAGTGTATGATCATCCACGTGATCAGTGCACGGGCAGTCATGTGATCAGTGCATGATATAGACGTGAACAGTGCATGACCAGTCTCGTGATCCGTGCATGATAGCCACGTGATCAGTGCATGATCAGTCACCTGATGGGTGTATGATCATTCACGTGACCTGTACATGGAAGCTACATGATCATTGCATGATCAGCCACGTGAGTAGTTCATGATAGCCACGTGATCACTGCATGATCAGTCACGTGATCAGTGCATGATCAGTCATGTGACCAGTACATGGTAGCTGCGTGATCATGGCATGATCAGCCACGTGAGCAGTGCATGATAGCCACGTGATCAGTGCATGATCAGACACGAGATCAGTGCATGATCAGTCACGTGATCAGTGCATGATCAGCCACGTGATCAGTGCATGACCAGGCACGTGATCAGTGTATGTCCAGCCAAGTGATCAGTGCATGATAGCCACGTGATCAGTGCATGATCAGTCACGTGATCAGTGCATGATCAGTTATGTGATCAGTGTATGATCAGCCACGTGATCAGTGCATGATCAGCCACATGATCAGTGCATGATCAATTACGTGCTCAGTGCATGATCAGTCACGTGACCAGTACATGGTAGCTACGTGATCATTGCCTGATAAGCCACGTGATCAGTGCATGATAGCCACGTGATCAGTGCATGATAGCCACGTGATCAGTGCATGATCAGTCATGTGATACGTGTGTGATCAGCCACATGATCAGTGCATGATATCCACGTGATCAGTGCATGACAGCCACGTGATCAGTGCATGAGAGCCACGGGATCAGTGCATGATCAGTCACGTGACACATGTGTGATCAGCCACGTGATCAGTGCATGATGAGCCACGTGATCAGTGCAGGATCAATTACGTGATCAGTGCATGATCAGTCACGTGACCAGTACATGGTTGCGACGTGATCGTTGCATGATCAGCCACGTGAGCAGAGCATGATAGCCACGTGGTCAGTGCATGATCAGTCACGTGATCAGTGCATGGTCAGTCACGTGATCAGTGCATGATCAGACACGTGAACAGTGCATTATCATTTACGTGATCTTTGCATGATCAGTCACGTTACCAGTATATGGTTGCTACATGATCATTCCATGACGAGCCACGTGAGCAGTGCATGATAGCCACGTGATGTGTGCATGAGTTACGTGAGCAGAGTATGATCAGCCACGTGATCAGTGCATGAGTGCCACGTGATCAGTGCATGATATGTCACGTGACAGGTGTGTGATCAGCCACGTGAACAGTGCATGTTCAACCACGTGATCAGTGCATGATAGCCACGTGATCAGTGCATGATCAGTTACGTGAGCAGTGTATGATCAGCCACGTGATCAGTGCATGGTCAGACACGTGAACAGTGTATGATCAGCCACGTGATCAGTGCCTGATATCCAAGTGATCAGTAAATGATCATCACGTGATCAGTGTATGATCAGCCAGGTGAACAGTGCATGCTCAGTCACGTGATCTGGGCCCGCTGAGCTGCGTGATTCCTGTCTGCTCATCTGCTTGACAATTGCCAGCTGAGCTGCACGATTCCTGCCTGCTCAGCTGCTTGATTATTGCCAGCTGAGCAGCATGATTCCTCACACCTGAGTTCCATGATTATTGCCTGCTGACTGTTTGATTCGTGCCTACTCAGCTCTTTGTTTATTGCCTCCAGAGGCACATGATCAGTGTATGATAGCAAACATGATCAGCGCATGATCAGTCACTTGATCAGCGCCATTAAGTCACGTGATCACTACATGATAGTCATGTGATCAGTCCATGCTCAGTCACGGTATCAGTGCATGATCAGCCACGTGATCAGTGCATGATCTGTCACAAGATTAGTGTATGATCATCCACGTGATCAGTGCATGGGCAGTCATGTGATCAGTGCATGATATAGACGTGAACAGTGCATGATCAGTCTCGTGATCCGTGCATGATAGCCACGTGATCAGTGCATAATCAGTCACCTGATGGGTGTATGATCATTCACGTGACCTGTACATGGTAGCTACATGATCATTGCATGATCAGCCACGTGAGTAGTTCATGATAGTCACGTGATCACTGCATGATCAGTCACGTGATCAGTGCATGATCAGTCATGTGACCAGTACATGGTAGCCGCGTGATCATGGCATGATCAGCCACGTGAGCAGTGCATGATAGCCACGTGATCAGTGCATGATCAGACACGAGATCAGTGCATGATCAGTCACGTGATCAGTGCATGATCAGCCACGTGATCAGTGCATGACCAGGCACGTGATCAGTGTATGTCCAGCCAAGTGATCAGTGCATGATAGCCACGTGATCAGTGCATGATCAGTCACGTGATCAGTGCATGATCAGTTATGTGATCAGTGTATGATCAGCCACGTGATCAGTGCATGATCAGCCACATGATCAGTGCATGATCAATTACGTGCTCAGTGCATGATCAGTTACGTGACCAGTACATGGTAGCTACGTGATCATTGCCTGATAAGCCACGTGATCAGTGCATGATAGCCACGTGATCAGTGCATGATAGCCACGTGATCAGTGCATGATCAGTCATGTGATACGTGTGTGATCAGCCACATGATCGGTGCATGATATCCACGTGATCAGTGCATGACAGCCACGTGATCAGTGCATGAGAGCCACGGGATCAGTGCATGATCAGTCACGTGACACATGTGTGATCAGCCACGTGATCAGTGCATGATGAGCCACGTGATCAGTGCAGGATCAATTACGTGATCAGTGCATGATCAGTCACGTGACCAGTACATGGTTGCGACGTGATCGTTGCATGATCAGCCATGTGAGCAGAGCATGATAGCCACGTGGTCAGTGCATGATCAGTCACGTGATCAGTACATGATCAGACACGTGAACAGTGCATGCTCACTCACGTGATCTGGGCCTGCTGAGCTGCGTGATTACTGTCTGCTCATCTGCTTGACAATTGCCAGCTGAGCTGCACGATTCCTGCCTGTCATCTGCTTGACAATTGCCAGCTGTGCTGCGTAATTCCTGCCTGCTCAGCTGCTTGATTATTGCCAGCTGAGCAGCATGATTCCTCACACCTGTGTTCCATGATTATTGCCTGCTGACTGTTTGATTCGTGCCTACTCAGCTCTTTGTTTATTGCCTCCAGAGGCATATGATCAGTGTATGATAGCAAACATGATCAGCGCATGATCAGTCACATGATTAGCGCCATTAAGTCACGTGATCACTACATGATAGTCATGTGATCAGTCCATGCTCAGTCACGGTATCAGTGCATGAATAGCCACGTGATCAGTGCATGATCTGTCACAAGATTAGTGTATGATCATCCACGTGATCAGTGCACGGGCAGTCATGTGATCAGTGCATGATATAGACGTGAACAGTGCATGACCAGTCTCGTGATCCGTGCATGATAGCCACGTGATCAGTGCATGATCAGTCACCTGATGGGTGTATGATCATTCACGTGACCTGTACATGGTAGCTACATGATCATTGCATGATCAGCCACGTGAGTAGTTCATGATAGCGACGTGATCACTGCATGATAAGTCACGTGATCAGTGCATGATCAGTCATGTGACCAGTACATGGTAGCTGCGTGAACATGGCATGTTCAGCCACGTGAGCAGTGCATGATAGCCACGTGATCAGTGCATGATCAGACACGACATCAGTGCATGATCAGTCACGTGATCAGTGCATGACCAGGCACGTGATCAGTGTATGTCCAGCCAAGTGATCAGTGCATGATAGCCACGTGATCAGTGCATGATCAGTCACGTGATCAGTGCATGATCAGTTATGTGATCAGTGTATGATCAGCCACGTGATCAGTGCATGATCAGCCACATGATCATTGCATGATCAATTACGTGATCAGTGCATGATCAGTCACGTAACCAGTACATGGTAGCTACGTGATCATTGCCTGATCAGCCACATGATCAGTGCATGATAGCCACGTGATCAGTGCATGATATCCACGTGATCAGTGCATGATCAGTCATGTGATACGTGTGTGATCAGCCACGTGATCAGTGCATGATATCCACGTGATCAGTGCATGACAGCCACGTGATCAGTGCATGAGAGCCATGGGACCAGTGCATGATCAGTCACGTGATACATGTGTGATCAGCCACGTGATCAGTGCATGATGAGCCACGTGATCAGTGCAGGATCAATTACGTGATCAGTGCATGATCAGTCACGTGACCAGTACATGGTTGCTACGTGATCGTTGCATGATCAGCCACGTGAGCAGTGCATGATAGCCACGTGTTCAGTGCATGATCAGTCACGTGATCAGTACATGATCAGTCACGTGAACAGTGCATGATCATTTACGTGATCTTTGCATGATCAGTCACGTTACCAGTATATGGTTGCTATGTGATCATTCCATGACGAGCCACGTGAGCAGTGCATGATAGCCACGTGATGTGTGCATGAGTTACGTGAGCAGAGTATGATCAGCCACGTGATCAGTGCATGAGTGCCACGTGATCAGTGCATGATATGTCACGTGACAGGTGTGTGATCAGCCACGTGAACAGTGCATGTTCAGCCACGTGATCAGTGCATGATCAGTTACGTTAGCAGTGCATGATCAGCCACGTGATCAGTGCATGGTCAGACACGTGAACAGTGTATGATCAGCCACGTGATCAGTGCATGATATCCAAGTGATCAGTGCATGATCATCACGTGATCAGTGTATGATCAGCCACGTGAACAGTGCATGCTCAGTCACGTGATCTGGGCCTGCTGAGCTGCGTGATTACTGTCTGCTCATCTGCTTGACAATTGCCAGCTGAGCTGCACGATTCCTGCCTGTCATCTGCTTGACAATTGCCAGCTGTGCTGCATAATTCCTGCCTGTTCAGCTGCTTGATTATTGCCAGCTGAGCAGCATGATTCCTCACACCTGAGTTCCATGATTATTGCCTGCTGACTGTTTGATTCGTGCCTACTCAGCTCTTTGTTTATTGCCTCCAGAGGCACATGATCAGTGTATGATAGCAAACATGATCAGCGCATGATCAGTCACATGATCAGTGCCATTAAGTCACGTGATCACTACATGATAGTCATGTGATCAGTCCATGCTCAGTCACAGTATCAGTGCATGATCAGCCACGTGATCAGTACATGATCTGTCACAAGATTAGTGTATGATCATCCACGTGATCAGTGCACGGGCAGTCATGTGATCAGTGCATGATATAGACGTGAACAGTGCATGATCAGTCTCATGATCCGTGCATGATAGCCACGTGATCAGTGCATGATCAGTCACCTGATGGGTGTATGATCATTCACGTGACCTGTACATGGTAGCTACATGATCATTGCATGATCAGCCACGTGAGTAGTTCATGATAGCCACGTGATCACTGCATGATCAGTCACGTGATCAGTGCATGATCAGTCATGTGACCAGTACATGGTAGCTGCGTGATCATGGCATGATCAGCCACGTGAGCAGTGCATGATAGCCACGTGATCAGTGCATGATCAGACACGAGATCAGTGCATGATCAGTCACGTGATCAGTGCATGATCAGCCACGTGATCAGTGCATGACCAGGCACGTGATCAGTGTATGTCCAGCCAAGTGATCAGTGCATGATAGCCACGTGATCAGTGCATGATCAGTCACGTGATCAGTGCATGTTCAGTTATGTGATCAGTGTATGATCAGCCACATGATCAGTGCATGATCAGCCACATGATCAGTGCATGATCAATTACGTGCTCAGTGCATGATCAGTTACATGACCAGTACATGGTAGCTACGTGATCACTGCCTGATAAGCCACGTGATCAGTGCATGATAGCCACGTGATCAGTGCATGATAGCCACGTGATCAGTGCATGAGGCCACGGGATCAGTACATGATCAGTCACGTGATACATGTGTGATCAGCCACGTGAACAGTGCATGATGAGACACGTGATCAGTGCAGGATCAATTACGTGATCAGTGCATGATCAGTCACGTGACCAGTTCATGGCCGCTACGTGATCGTTGCATGATCAGCCACGTGAGCAGAGCATGATAGCCACGTGGTCAGTGCATGATCAGTCACGTGATCAGTACATGATCAGTCACGTGAACAGTGCACGATCATTTACGTGATCTTTGCATGATCAGTCACGTTACCAGTATATGGTAGCTACGTGATCATTCCATGACGAGCCACGTGAGCAGTGCATGATAGCCACGTGATGTGTGCATGAGTTACGTGAGCAGAGTATGATCAGCCACGTGATCAGTGCATGAGTGCCACGTGATCAGTGCATGATATGTCACGTGACAGGTGTGTGATCAGCCACGTGAACAGTGCATGTTCAGCCACGTGATCAGTGCATGATAGCCACGTGATCAGTGCATGATCAGTTACGTGAGCAGTGTATGATCAGCCACGTGATCAGTGCATGGTCAGACACGTGAACAGTGTATGATCAGCCACGTGATCAGTGCATGATATCCAAGTGATCAGTACATGATCATCACGTGATCAGTATATGATCAGCCACGTGAACAGTGCATGCTCAGTCACGTGATCTGGGCCTGCTGAGCTGCGTGATTACTGTCTGCTCATCTGCTTGACAATTGCCAGCTGAGCTGCACGATTCCTGCCTGTCATCTGCTTGACAATTGCCAGCTGTGCTGCGTAATTCCTGCCTGCTCAGCTGCTTGATTATTGCCAGCTGAGCAGCATGATTCCTCACACCTGAGTTCCATGATTATTGCCTGCTGACTGTTTGATTCGTGCCTACTCAGCTCTTTGTTTATTGCCTCCAGAGGCACATGATCAGTGTATGATAGCAAACATGATCAGCACATGATCAGTCACTTGATCAGCGCCATTAAAACACGTGATCACTACATGATAGTCATGTGATCAGTCCATGCTCAGTCACGGTATCAGTGCATGATCAGCCACGTGATCAGTGCATGATCTGTCACAAGATTAGTGTATGATCATCCACGTGATCAGTGCACGGGCAGTCATGTGATCAGTGCATGATATAGACGTGAACAGTGCATGATCAGTCTCGTGATCCGTGCATGATAGCCACGTGATCAGTGCATGATCAGTCACCTGATGTGTGTATGATCATTCACGTGACCTGTACATGGTAGCTACATGATCATTGCATGATCAGCCACGTGAGTAGTTCATGATAGCCACGTGATCACTGCATGATCAGTCACGTGATCAGTGCATGATCAGTCATGTGACCAGTACATGGTAGCCGCGTGATTATGGCATGATCAGCCACGTGAGCAGTGCATGATAGCCACGTGATCACTGCATGATCAGACACGAGATCAGTGCATGATCAGTCACGTGATCAGTGCATGATCAGCCACGTGATCAGTGCATGACCAGGCACGTGATCAGTGTATGTCCAGCCAAGTGATCAGTGCATGATAGCCACGTGATCAGTGCATGATCAGTCACGTGATCAGTGCATGATCAGTTATGTGATCAGTGTATGATCAGCCACGTGATCAGTGCATGATCAGCCACATGATCAGTGCATGATCAATTACGTGCTCAGTGCATGATCAGTTACGTGACCAGTACATGGTAGCTACGTGATCATTGCCTGATAAGCCACGTGATCAGTGCATGATAGCCACGTGATCAGTGCATGATAGCCACGTGATCAGTGCATGATCAGTCATGTGATACGTGTGATCAGCCACATGATCAGTGCATGATATCCACGTGATCAGTGCATGACAGCCACGTGATCAGTGCATGAGAGCCACGGGATCAGTGCATGATCAGTCACGTGACACATGTGTGATCAGCCACGTGATCAGTGCATGATGAGCCACGTGATCTGGGCCTGCTGAGCTGCGTGATTACTGTCTGCTCATCTGCTTGACAATTGCCAGCTGAGCTGCACGATTCCTGCCTGTCATCTGCTTGACAATTGCCAGCTGTGCTGCGTAATTCCTGCCTGCTCAGCTGCTTGATTATTGCCAGCTGAGCAGCATGATTCCTCACACCTGTGTTCCATGATTATTGCCTGCTGACTGTTTGATTCGTGCCTACTCAGATCTTTGTTTATTGCCTCCAGAGGCACATGATCAGTGTATGATAGCAAACATGATCAGCGCATGATCAGTCACATGATCAGCGCCATTAAGTCACGTGATCACTACATGATAGTCATGTGATCAGTCCATGCTCAGTCACGGTATCAGTGCATGATCAGCCACGTGATCAGTGCATGATCTGTCACAAGATTAGTGCATGATCATCCACGTGATCAGTGCACGGGCAGTCATGTGATCAGTGCATGATATAGACGTGAACAGTGCATGATCAGTCTCGTGATCATTGCATGATAGCCACGTGATCAGTGCATGATCAGCCACGTGATCAGTGCATGATCAGTCATGTGATACGTGTATGATCAGCCACGTGATCAGTGCATGATATCCACGTGATCAGTGCATGATCAGCCACGTGATCAGTGCATGAGAGCCACGGGACCAGTGCATGATCAGTCACGTGATACATGTGTGATCAGCCACGTGATCAGTGCATGATGAGCCACGTGATCAGTGCAGGATCAATTACGTGATCAGTGCATGATCAGTCACGTGACCAGTACATGGTTGCTACGTGATCGTTGCATGATCAGCCACGTGAGCAGAGCATGATAGCCACGTGGTCAGTGCATGATCAGTCACGTGATCAGTACATGATCAGTCACGTGAACAGTGCATGATCATTTACGTGATCTTTGCATGATCAGTCACGTTACCAGTATATGGTTGCTACGTGATCATTCCATGACGAGCCACGTGAGCAGTGCATGATAGCCACGTGATGTGTGCATGAGTTACGTGAGCAGAGTATGATCAGCCACGTGATCAGTGCATGAGTGACACGTGATCAGTGCATGATATGTCACGTGACAGGTGTGTGATCAGCCACGTGAACAGTGCATGTTCAGCCACGTGATCAGTGCATGATAGCCACGTGATCAGTGCATGATCAGTTACGTGAGCAGTGCATGATCAGCCACGTGATCAGTGCATGGTCAGACACGTGAACAGTGTATGATCAGCCACGTGATCAGTGCATGATATTCAAGTGATCAGTGCATGATCATCACGTGATCAGTGCATGATCAGTCATGTGACCAGTACATGGTAGCTGCGTGATCATGGCATGATCAGCCACGTGAGCATTGCATGATAGCCACGTGATCAGTGCATGATCAGACACGAGATCAGTGCATGATCAGTCACGTGATCAGTGCATGATCAGACACGAGATCAGTGCATGATCAGTCACGTGATCAGTGCATGATCAGCCACGTGATCAGTGCATGACCAGGCACGTGATCAGTGTATGTCCAGCCAAGTGATCAGTGCATGATAGCCACGTGATCAGTGCATGATCAGTCACGTGATCAGTGCATGATCAGTTATGTGCTCAGTGTATGATCAGCCACGTGATCAGTGCATGATCAGCCACATGATCAGTGCATGATCAATTACGTGCTCAGTGCATGATCAGTTACGTGACCAGTACAAGGTAGCTACGTGATCATTGCCTGATAAGCCACGTGATCAGTGCATGATAGCCACGTGATCAGTGCATGATAGCCACGTGATCAGTGCATGATCAGTCATGTGATACGTGTGTGATGAGCCACATGATCAGTGCATGATATCCACTTGATCAGTGCATGACAGCCACGTGATCAGTCCATGAGAGCCACGGGATCAGTGCATGATCAGTCACGTGATACATGTGTGATCAGCCACGTGATCAGTGCATGATGAGCCACGTGATCAGTGCAGGATCAATTACGTGATCAGTGCATGATCAGTCACGTGACCAGTACATGGTTGCTAGGTGATCGTTGCATGATTAGCCACGTGAGCAGAGCATGATAGCCACGTGGTCAGTGCATGATCAGTCACGTGATCAGTACATGATCAGTCACGTGAACAGTGCATGATCTGTGACAAGATTAGTGTATGATCATCCACGTGATCAGTGCACGGGCAGTCATGTGATCAGTGCATGATATAGACATGAACAGTGCATGATCAGTCTCGTGATCAGTGCATGATAGCCACGTGATCAGTGCATGATCAGTCACCTGATGGGTGTATGATCATTCACGTGACCTGTACATGGTAGCTACATGATCATTGCATGATCAGCCACGTGAGTAGTTCATGATAGCCACGTGATCACTGCATGATCAGTCACGTGATCAGTGCATGATCAGTCATGTGACCAGTACATGGTAGCTGCGTGATCATGGCAAGATCAGCCACGTGAGCAGTGCATGATAGCCACGTGATCAGTGCATGATCAGACACGAGATCAGTGCATGATCAGTCACGTGATCAGTGCATGATCAGCCACGTGATCAGTGCATGACCAGGCACGTGATCAGTGTATGTCCAGCCAAGTGATCAGTGCATGATAGCCACGTGATCAGTGCATGATCAGTCACGTGATCAGTGCATGTTCAGTTATGTGATCAGTGTATGATCAGCCACATGATCAGTGCATGATCAGCCACATGATCAGTGCATGATCAATTACGTGCTCAGTGCATGATCAGTTACATGACCAGTACATGGTAGCTACGTGATCACTGCCTGATAAGCCACGTGATCAGTGCATGATAGCCACGTGATCAGTGCATGATAGCCACGTGATCAGTGCATGAGAGCCACGGGATCAGCACATGATCAGTCACGTGATACATGTGTGATCAGCCACGTGATCAGTGCATGATGAGACACGTGATCAGTGCAGGATCAATTACGTGATCAGTGCATGATCAGTCACGTGACCAGTTCATGGCCGCTACGTGATCGTTGCATGATCAGCCACGTGAGCAGAGCATGATAGCCACGTGGTCAGTGCATGATCAGTCACGTGATCAGTACATGATCAGTCACGTGAACAGTGCACGATCATTTACGTGATCTTTGCATGATCAGTCACGTGACCAGTATATGGTAGCTACGTGATCATTCCATGACGAGCCACGTGAGCAGTGCATGATAGCCACGTGATGTGTGCATGAGTTACGTGAGCAGAGTATGATCAGCCACGTGATCAGTGCATGAGTGCCACGTGATCAGTGCATGATATGTCACGTGACAGGTGTGTGATCAGCCACGTGAACAGTGCATGTTCAGCCACGTGATCAGTGCATGATAGCCACGTGATCAGTGCATGATCAGTTACGTGAGCAGTGTATGATCAGCCACGTGATCAGTGCATGGTCAGACACGTGAACAGTGTATGATCAGCCACGTGATCAGTGCATGATATCCAAGTGATCAGTACATGATCATCACGTGATCAGTATATGATCAGCCACGTGAACAGTGCATGCTCAGTCACGTGATCTGGGCCTGCTGAGCTGCGTGATTACTGTCTGCTCATCTGCTTGACAATTGCCAGCTGAGCTGCACGATTCCTGCCTGTCATCTGCTTGACAATTGCCAGCTGTGCTCCGTAATTCCTGCCTGCTCAGCTGCTTGATTATTGCCAGCTGAGCAGCATGATTCCTCACACCTGAGTTCCATGATTATTGCCTGCTGACTGTTTGATTCGTGCCTACTCAGCTCTTTGTTTATTGCCTCCAGAGGCACATGATCAGTGTATGATAGCAAACATGATCAGCACATGATCAGTCACTTGATCAGCGCCATTAAAACACGTGATCACTACATGATAGTCATGTGATCAGTCCATGCTCAGTCACGGTATCAGTGCATGATCAGCCACGTGATCAGTGCATGATCTGTCACAAGATTAGTGTATGATCATCCACGTGATCAGTGCACGGGCAGTCATGTGATCAGTGCATGATATAGACGTGAACAGTGCATGATCAGTCTCGTGATCCGTGCATGATAGCCACGTGATCAGTGCATGATCAGTCACCTGATGGGTGTATGATCATTCACGTGACCTGTACATGGTAGCTACATGATCATTGCATGATCAGCCACGTGAGTAGTTCATGATAGCCACGTGATCACTGCATGATCAGTCACGTGATCAGTGCATGATCAGTCATGTGACCAGTACATGGTAGCTGCGTGATTATGGCATGATCAGCCACGTGAGCAGTGCATGATAGCCACGTGATCACTGCATGATCAGACACGAGATCAGTGCATGATCAGTCACGTGATCAGTGCATGATCAGCCACGTGATCAGTGCATGACCAGGCACGTGATCAGTGTATGTCCAGCCAAGTGATCAGTGCATGATAGCCACGTGATCAGTGCATGATCAGTCACGTGATCAGTGCATGATCAGTTATGTGATCAGTGTATGATCAGCCACGTGATCAGTGCATGATCAGCCACATGATCAGTGCATGATCAATTACGTGCTCAGTGCATGATCAGTTACGTGACCAGTACATGGTAGCTACGTGATCATTGCCTGATAAGCCACGTGATCAGTGCATGATAGCCACGTGATCAGTGCATGATAGCCACGTGATCAGTGCATGATCAGTCATGTGATACGTGTGTGATCAGCCACATGATCAGTGCATGATATCCACGTGATCAGTGCATGATCAGCCACGTGATCAGTGCATGATAGCCACGTGATCAGTGCATGATCAGTCACGTGACACATGTGTGATCAGCCACGTGATCAGTGCATGATGAGCCACGTGATCTGGGCCTGCTGAGCTGCGTGATTACTGTCTGCTCATCTGCTTGACAATTGCCAGCTGAGCTGCACGATTCCTGCCTGTCATCTGCTTGACAATTGCCAGCTGTGCTGCGTAATTCCTGCCTGCTCAGCTGCTTGATTATTGCCAGCTGAGCAGCATGATTCCTCACACCTGTGTTCCATGATTATTGCCTGCTGACTGTTTGATTCGTGCCTACTCAGCTCTTTGTTTATTGCCTCCAGAGGCACATGATCAGTGTATGATAGCAAACATGATCAGCGCATGATCAGTCACATGATCAGCGCCATTAAGTCACGTGATCACTACATGATAGTCATGTGATCAGTCCATGCTCAGTCACGTATCAGTGCATGATCAGCCACGTGATCAGTGCATGATCTGTCACAAGATTAGTGTATGATCATCCACGTGATCAGTGCATGGGCAGTCATGTGATCAGTGCATGATATAGACGTGAACAGTGCATGATCAGTCTCGTGATCATTGCATGATAGCCACGTGATCAGTGCATGATAGCCACGTGATCAGTGCATGATCAGTCATGTGATACGTGCATGATCAGCCACGTGATCAGTGCATGATATCCACGTGATCAGTGCATGACAGCCACGTGATCAGTGCATGAGAGCCACGGGACCAGTGCATGATCAGTCACGTGATACATGTGTGATCAGCCACGTGATCAGTGCATGATCAGCCACGTGATCAGTGCATGATCAGCCACGTGATCAGTGCATGATCAGTTACGTGATCAGTGCATGATAGCTACGTGATCAGTGCATGATCAGCCACGTGATCAGTGCATGATAGCCACGTGATCAGTGCATGATCAGTCACGTGATCAGTGCATGATCAGTCACGTGATCAGTGCATGATCAGTCACGTGATCAGTGCATGATCAGTCACGTGATCAGTGCATGATAGCTACGTGATCAGTGCATGATCAGCCACGTGATCAGTGCATGATAGCCACGTGATCAGTGCATGAGTCACGTGATCAGTGCATGATCAGCCACGTGATCAGTGCATGATGCCACGTGATCAGTGCATGATCAGTCACGTGATCAGTGCATGATCAGCCACGTGATCAGTGCATGATCAGCCACGTGATCAGTGCATGATAGCCACGTGATCAGTGCATGATCAGTTACGTGATCAGTGCATGATCAGCCACGTGATCAGTGCATGATCAGTCACGTGATCAGTGCATGATCAGCCACGTGATCAGTGCATGATAGCCACGTGATCAGTGCATGATCATCACGTGATCAGTGCATGATCAGTCACGTGACCAGTACATGGTAGCTGCGTGATCATGCATGATCAGCCACGTGATCAGTGCATGATAGCCACGTGATCAGTGCATGATCAGCCACGTGATCAGTGCATGATCAGTCACGTGATCAGTGCATGATCAGCCACGTGATCAGTGCATGATCAGTCACGTGATCAGTGCATGATCAGCCACGTGATCAGTGCATGATCAGTCACGTGATCAGTGCATGATCAGCCACGTGATCAGTGCATGATAGCCACGTGATCAGTGCATGATCAGTCACGTGATCAGTGCATGATCAGTCACGTGATCAGTGCATGATCAGCCACGTGATCAGTGCATGATCAGCCACGTGATCAGTGCATGATCAGTTACGTGATCAGTGCATGATCAGTCACGTGACCAGTACATGATAGCTACGTGATCATTGCATGATCAGCCACGTGATCAGTGCATGATAGCCACGTGATCAGTGCATGATAGCCACGTGATCAGTGCATGATCAGTCACGTGATCAGTGTGTGATCAGCCACGTGATCAGTGCATGATCAGCCACGTGATCAGTGCATGACAGCCACGTGATCAGTGCATGATAGTCACGTGATCAGTGCATGATCAGTCACGTGATCAGTGCATGATCAGCCACGTGATCAGTGCATGATAGCCACGTGATCAGTGCATGATCAGTTACGTGATCAGTGCATGATCAGTCACGTGATCAGTGCATGGTCAGCACGTGATCAGTGCATGATCAGCCACGTGATCAGTGCATGATAGCCACGTGATCAGTGCATGATCAGTCACGTGATCAGTGCATGATCAGCCACGTGAACAGTGCATGCTCAGTCACGTGATCTGGGCCTGCTGAGCTGCGTGATTACTGTCTGCTCATCTGCTTGACAATTGCCAGCTGAGCTGCACGATTCCTGCCTGTCATCTGCTTGACAATTGCCAGCTGTGCTGCGTAATTCCTGCCTGCTCAGCTGCTTGATTATTGCCAGCTGAGCAGCATGATTCCTCACAGCTGAGTTCCATGATTATTGCCTGCTGACTGTTTGATTCGTGCCTACTCAGCTCTTTGTTTATTGCCTCCAGAGGCACATGATCAGTGTATGATAGCAAACATGATCAGCGCATGATCAGTCACATGATCAGCGCCATTAAGTCACGTGATCACTACATGATAGTCATGTGATCAGTCCATGCTCAGTCACGGTATCAGTGCATGATCAGCCACGTGATCAGTGCATGATCTGTCACATGATTAGTGTATGATCATCCACGTGATCAGTGCATGGGCAGTCATGTGATCAGTGCATGATATAGACGTGATCAGTGCATGATCAGTCTCGTGATCAGTGCATGATAGCCACGTGATCAGTGCATGATCAGTCACCTGATGGGTGTATGATCATTCACGTGACCTGTACATGGTAGCTACATGATCATTGCATGATCAGCCACGTGAGTAGTGCATGATAGCCACGTGATCACTGCATGATCAGTCACGTGATCAGTGCATGATCAGTCATGTGACCAGTACATGGTAGCTGCGTGATCATGGCATGATCAGCCACGTGAGCAGTGCATGATAGCCACGTGATCAGTGCATGATCAGACACGTGATCAGTGCATGATCAGTCACGTGATCAGTGCATGATCAGCCACGTGATCAGTGCATGATCAGGCACGTGATCAGTGTATGTCAGCCACGTGATCAGTGCATGATAGCCACGTGATCAGTGCATGATCAGTCACGTGATCAGTGCATGATCAGTCACGTGATCAGTGCATGATCAGCCACGTGATCAGTGCATGATCAGCCACGTGATCAGTGCATGATCAATCACGTGATCAGTGCATGATCAGTCACGTGACCAGTACATGGTAGCTACGTGATCATTGCATGATCAGCCACGTGATCAGTGCATGATAGCCACGTGATCAGTGCATGATAGCCACGTGATCAGTGCATGATCAGTCATGTGATAGTGTGTGATCAGCCACGTGATCAGTGCATGATATCCACGTGATCAGTGCATGACAGCCACGTGATCAGTGCATGATAGCCACGTGATCAGTGCATGATCAGTCACGTGATACATGTGTGATCAGCCACGTGATCAGTGCATGATAGCCACGTGATCAGTGCATGATCAGTTACGTGATCAGTGCATGATCAGTCACGTGATCAGTGCATGGTTGCTACGTGATCAGTGCATGATCAGCCACGTGATCAGTGCATGATAGCCACGTGATCAGTGCATGATCAGTCACGTGATCAGTGCATGATCAGCCACGTGAACAGTGCATGCTCAGTCACGTGATCTGGGCCTGCTGAGCTGCGTGATTACTGTCTGCTCATCTGCTTGACAATTGCCAGCTGAGCTGCACGATTCCTGCCTGTCATCTGCTTGACAATTGCCAGCTGTGCTGCGTAATTCCTGCCTGCTCAGCTGCTTGATTATTGCCAGCTGAGCAGCATGATTCCTCACAGCTGAGTTCCATGATTATTGCCTGCTGACTGTTTGATTCGTGCCTACTCAGCTCTTTGTTTATTGCCTCCAGAGGCACATGATCAGTGTATGATAGCAAACATGATCAGCGCATGATCAGTCACATGATCAGCGCCATTAAGTCACGTGATCACTACATGATAGTCATGTGATCAGTCCATGCTCAGTCACGGTATCAGTGCATGATCAGCCACGTGATCAGTGCATGATCTGTCACAAGATTAGTGTATGATCATCCACGTGATCAGTGCATGGGCAGTCATGTGATCAGTGCATGATATAGACGTGAACAGTGCATGATCAGTCTCGTGATCAGTGCATGATAGCCACGTGATCAGTGCATGATCAGTCACCTGATGGGTGTATGATCATTCACGTGACCTGTACATGGTAGCTACATGATCATTGCATGATCAGCCACGTGATAGTGCATGATAGCCACGTGATCAGTGCATGATCAGTCACGTGATCAGTGCATGATCAGTCATGTGACCAGTACATGGTAGCTGCGTGATCATGGCATGATCAGCCACGTGAGCAGTGCATGATAGCCACGTGATCAGTGCATGATCAGTCACGTGATCAGTGCATGATCAGTCACGTGATCAGTGCATGATCATTTACGTGATCAGTGCATGATCAGTCACGTGACCAGTATATGGTTGCTACGTGATCATTGCATGACGAGCCACGTGAGCAGTGCATGATAGCCACGTGATGTGTGCATGAGTTACGTGAGCAGAGTATGATCAGCCACGTGATCAGTGCATGAGTGCCACGTGATCAGTGCATGATATGTCACGTGACAGGTGTGTGATCAGCCACGTGATCAGTGCATGATCAGCCACGTGATCAGTGCATGATCAGTTACGTGATCAGTGTATGATCAGCCACGTGATCAGTGCATGGTCAGACACGTGAACAGTGTATGATCAGCCACGTGATCAGTGCATGATATCCAAGTGATCAGTGCATGATCATCACGTGATCAGTGTATGATCAGCCACGTGAACAGTGCATGCTCAGTCACGTGATCTGGGCCTGCTGAGCTGCGTGATTACTGTCTGCTCATCTGCTTGACAATTGCCAGCTGAGCTGCACGATTCCTGCATGCTCAGCTGCTTGATTATTGCCAGCTGAGCAGCATGATTCCTCACACCTGAGTTCCATGATTATTGCCTGCTGACTGTTTGATTCGTGCCTACTCAGCTCTTTGTTTATTGCCTCCAGAGGCACATGATCAGTGTATGATAGCAAACATGATCAGCGCATGATCAGTCACATGATCAGTGCCATTAAGTCACGTGATCACTACATGATAGTCATGTGATCAGACCATGCTCAGTCACGGTATCAGTGCATGATCAGCCACGTGATCAGTGCATGATCTGTCACAAGATTAGTGTATGATCATCCACGTGATCAGTGCATGGGCAGTCATGTGATCAGTGCATGATATAGACGTGATCAGTGCATGATCAGTCTCGTGATCAGTGCATGATAGTCACGTGATCAGTGCATGATCAGTCACCTGATGGGTGTATGATCATTCACGTGACCTGTACATGGTAGCTACATGATCATTGCATGATCAGCCACGTGAGTAGTGCATGATAGCCACGTGATCACTGCATGATCAGTCACGTGATCAGTGCATGATCAGTCATGTGACCAGTACATGGTAGCTGCGTGATCATGGCATGATCAGCCACGTGAGCAGTGCATGATAGCCACGTGATCAGTGCATGATCAGACACGTGATCAGTGCATGATCAGTCACGTGATCAGTGCATGATCAGCCACGTGATCAGTGCATGATCAGGCACGTGATCAGTGCATGTCAGCCAAGTGATCAGTGCATGATAGCCACGTGATCAGTGCATGATCAGTCACGTGATCAGTGCATGTTCAGTTATGTGATCAGTGTATGATCAGCCACGTGATCAGTGCATGATCAGCCACGTGATCAGTGCATGATCAATTACGTGATCAGTGCATGATCAGTCACGTGACCAGTACATGGTAGCTACGTGATCATTGCATGATCAGCCACGTGATCAGTGCATGATAGCCACGTGATCAGTGCATGATAGCCACGTGATCAGTGCATGATCAGTCATGTGATACGTGTGTGATCAGCCACGTGATCAGTGCATGATATCCACGTGATCAGTGCATGACAGCCACGTGATCAGTGCATGAGAGCCACGTGATCAGTGCATGATCAGTCACGTGATCATGTGTGATCAGCCACGTGATCAGTGCATGATGAGCCACGTGATCAGTGCATGATCAGTTACGTGATCAGTGCATGATAGCCACGTGATCAGTGCATGATCAGTCACGTGATCAGTGCATGATCATTCACGTGACCTGTACATGGTAGCTACATGATCATTGCATGATCAGCCACGTGAGTAGTGCATGATAGCCACGTGATCAGTGCATGATCAGTTACGTGATCAGTGCATGATCAGTCATGTGACCAGTACATGGTAGCTGCGTGATCATGGCATGATCAGCCACGTGATCAGTGCATGATAGCCACGTGATCAGTGCATGATCAGACACGTGATCAGTGCATGATCAGTCACGTGATCAGTGCATGATCAGCCACGTGATCAGTGCATGATCAGGCACGTGATCAGTGCATGTCAGCCAAGTGATCAGTGCATGATAGCCACGTGATCAGTGCATGATCAGTCACGTGATCAGTGCATGATCAGTTACGTGATCAGTGTATGATCAGCCACGTGATCAGTGCATGATCAGCCACGTGATCAGTGCATGATCAATCACGTGATCAGTGCATGATCAGTCACGTGATCAGTACATGGTAGCTACGTGATCAGTGCATGATCAGCCACGTGATCAGTGCATGATAGCCACGTGATCAGTGCATGATAGCCACGTGATCAGTGCATGATCAGTCATGTGATACGTGTGTGAACAGCCACGTGATCAGTGCATGATCAGCCACGTGATCAGTGCATGATCAGCCACGTGATCAGTGCATGATAGCCACGTGATCAGTGCATGATCAGTCACGTGACACATGTGTGATCAGCCACGTGATCAGTGCATGATCAGCCACGTGATCAGTGCATGATCAATTACGTGATCTTTGCATGATCAGTCACGTGACCAGTATATGGTTGCTACGTAATCATTCCATGACGAGCCACGTGAGCAGTGCATGATAGCCACGTGATGTGTGCATGAGTTACGTGAGCAGAGTATGATCAGCCACGTGATCAGTGCATGAGTGCCACGTGATCAGTGCATGATATGTCACGTGACAGGTGTGTGATCAGCCACGTGAACAGTGCATGTTCAGCCACGTGATCAGTGCATGATAGCCACGTGATCAGTGCATGATCAGTTACGTGAGCAGTGTATGATCAGCCACGTGATCAGTGCATGGTCAGACACGTGAACAGTGTATGATCAGCCACGTGATCAGTGCATGATATCCAAGTGATCAGTGCATGATCATCACGTGATCAGTGTATGATCAGCCACGTGAACAGTGCATGCTCAGTCACGTGATCTGGGCCTGCTGAGCTGCGTGATTACTGTCTGCTCATCTGCTTGACAATTGCCAGCTGAGCTGCACGATTCCTGCCTGTCATCTGCTTGACAATTGCCAGCTGTGCTGCGTAATTCCTGCCTGCTCAGCTGCTTGATTATTGCCAGCTGAGCAGCATGATTCCTCACACCTGAGTTCCATGATTATTGCCTGCTGACTGTTTGATTCGTGCCTACTCAGCTCTTTGTTTATTGCCTCCAGAGGCACATGATCAGTGTATGATAGCAAACATGATCAGCGCATGATCAGTCACATGATCAGCGCCATTAAGTCACGTGATCACTACATGATAGTCATGTGATCAGTCCATGCTCAGTCACGGTATCAGTGCATGATCAGCCACGTGATCAGTGCATGATCTGTCAAAAGATTAGTGTATGATCATCCACGTGATCAGTGCACGGGCAGTCATGTGATCAGTGCATGATATAGACGTGAACAGTGCATGACCAGTCTCGTGATCCGTGCATGATAGCCACGTGATCAGTGCATGATCAGTCACCTGATGGGTGTATGATCATTCACGTGACCTGTACATGGTAGCTACATGATCATTGCATGATCAGCCACGTGAGTAGTTCATGATAGCGACGTGATCACTGCATGATCAGTCACGTGATCAGTGCATGATCAGTCATGTGACCAGTACATGGTAGCTGCGTGAACATGGCATGATCAGCCACGTGAGCAGTGCATGATAGCCACGTGATCAGTGCATGATCAGACACGTGATCAGTGCATGATCAGTCACGTGATCAGTGCATGACCAGGCACGTGATCAGTGTATGTCAGCCACGTGATCAGTGCATGATAGCCACGTGATCAGTGCATGATCAGTCACGTGATCAGTGCATGATCAGTTATGTGATCAGTGTATGATCAGCCACGTGATCAGTGCATGATCAGCCACATGATCAGTGCATGATCAATCACGTGATCAGTGCATGATCAGTCACGTGACCAGTACATGGTAGCTACGTGATCATTGCCTGATCAGCCACGTGATCAGTGCATGATAGCCACGTGATCAGTGCATGATAGCCACGTGATCAGTGCATGATCAGTCATGTGATACGTGTGTGATCAGCCACGTGATCAGTGCATGATATCCACGTGATCAGTGCATGACAGCCACGTGATCAGTGCATGAGAGCCACGGGACCAGTGCATGATCGGTCACGTGATACATGTGTGATCAGCCACGTGATCAGTGCATGATGAGCCACGTGATCAGTGCAGGATCAATTACGTGATCAGTGCATGATCAGTCACGTGACCAGTACATGGTTGCTACGTGATCGTTGCATGATCAGCCACGTGAGCAGAGCATGATAGCCACGTGATCAGTGCATGATCAGTCACGTGATCAGTACATGATCAGTCACGTGAACAGTGCATGATCATTTACGTGATCTTTGCATGATCAGTCACGTGACCAGTATATGGTTGCTACGTGATCATTCCATGACGAGCCACGTGAGCAGTGCATGATAGCCTCGTGATGTGTGCATGAGTTACGTGAGCAGAGTATGATCAGCCACGTGATCAGTGCATGAGTGCCACGTGATCAGTGCATGATATGTCACGTGACAGGTGTGTGATCAGCCACGTGAACAGTGCATGTTCAGCCACGTGATCAGTGCATGATCAGTTACGTGAGCAGTGCATGATCAGCCACGTGATCAGTGCATGGTCAGACACGTGAACAGTGTATGATCAGCCACGTGATCAGTGCATGATATCCAAGTGATCAGTGCATGATCATCACGTGATCAGTGTATGATCAGCCACGTGAACAGTGCATGCTCAGTCACGTGATCTGGGCCTGCTGAGCTGCGTGATTACTGTCTGCTCATCTGCTTGACAATTGCCAGCTGAGCTGCACGATTCCTGCCTGTCATCTGCTTGACAATTGCCAGCTGTGCTGCGTAATTCCTGCCTGTTCAGCTGCTTGATTATTGCCAGCTGAGCAGCATGATTCCTCACACCTGAGTTCCATGATTATTGCCTGCTGACTGTTTGATTCGTGCCTACTCAGCTCTTTGTTTATTGCCTCCAGAGGCACATGATCAGTGTATGATAGCAAACATGATCAGCGCATGATCAGTCACATGATCAGTGCCATTAAGTCACGTGATCACTACATGATAGTCATGTGATCAGTCCATGCTCAGTCACGGTATCAGTGCATGATCAGCCACGTGATCAGTGCATGATCTGTCACAAGATTAGTGTATGATCATCCACGTGATCAGTGCATGGGCAGTCATGTGATCAGTGCATGATATAGACGTGAACAGTGCATGATCAGTCTCGTGATCAGTGCATGATAGCCACGTGATCAGTGCATGATCAGTCACCTGATGGGTGTATGATCATTCACGTGACCTGTACATGGTAGCTACATGATCATTGCATGATCAGCCACGTGAGTAGTTCATGATAGCCACGTGATCACTGCATGATCAGTCACGTGATCAGTGCATGATCAGTCATGTGACCAGTACATGGTAGCTGCTTGATCATGGCATGATCAGCCACGTGAGCAGTGCATGATAGCCACGTGATCAGTGCATGATCAGACACGTGATCAGTGCATGATCAGTCACGTGATCAGTGCATGATCAGCCACGTGATCAGTGCATGATAGCCACGTGATCAGTGCATGATCAGTCACGTGATCAGTGCATGATAGCCACGTGATCAGTGCATGATCAGCCACGTGATCAGTGCATGATAGCCACGTGATCAGTGCATGATCAGTCACGTGATCAGTGCATGATCAGTCACGTGATCAGTACATGGTAGCTACGTGATCATGCATGATCAGCCACGTGATCAGTGCATGATAGCCACGTGATCAGTGCATGATCAGTCACGTGATCAGTGCATGATCAGTCACGTGATCAGTGCATGATCAGTCACGTGATCAGTGCATGATCAGTCACGTGATCAGTATATGGTAGCTACGTGATCAGTGCATGACAGCCACGTGATCAGTGCATGATAGCCACGTGATGTGTGCATGAGTCACGTGATCAGTGCATGATCAGCCACGTGATCAGTGCATGAGTGCCACGTGATCAGTGCATGATAGTCACGTGACAGTGTGTGATCAGCCACGTGATCAGTGCATGATCAGCCACGTGATCAGTGCATGATAGCCACGTGATCAGTGCATGATCAGTTACGTGATCAGTGCATGATCAGCCACGTGATCAGTGCATGATCAGACACGTGATCAGTGCATGATCAGTCACGTGATCAGTGCATGATCAGCCACGTGATCAGTGCATGATCAGGCACGTGATCAGTGCATGTCCAGCCACGTGATCAGTGCATGATAGCCACGTGATCAGTGCATGATCAGTCACGTGATCAGTGCATGATCAGTTACGTGATCAGTGTATGATCAGCCACGTGATCAGTGCATGATCAGCCACGTGATCAGTGCATGATCAATTACGTGATCAGTGCATGATCAGTCACGTGACCAGTACATGGTAGCTACGTGATCATTGCATGATCAGCCACGTGATCAGTGCATGATAGCCACGTGATCAGTGCATGATCAGTCACGTGATCAGTGCATGATCAGTCACGTGATCAGTGCATGATCAGTCACGTGATCAGTGCATGATCAGCCACGTGATCAGTGCATGATAGCCACGTGATCAGTGCATGATCAGTCACGTGATCAGTGCATGATCAGTTACGTGATCAGTGCATGATCAGCCACGTGATCAGTGCATGATCAGCCACGTGATCAGTGCATGATCAGTTACGTGATCAGTGCATGATCAGTCACGTGATCAGTACATGGTAGCCACGTGATCAGTGCATGATCAGCCACGTGATCAGTGCATGATAGCCACGTGATCAGTGCATGATCAGTTACGTGAGCAGTGTATGATCAGCCACGTGATCAGTGCATGGTCAGACACGTGAACAGTGTATGATCAGCCACGTGATCAGTGCATGATATCCAAGTGATCAGTACATGATCATCACGTGATCAGTATGATCAGCCACGTGAACAGTGCATGCTCAGTCACGTGATCTGGGCCTGCTGAGCTGCGTGATTACTGTCTGCTCATCTGCTTGACAATTGCCAGCTGAGCTGCACGATTCCTGCCTGTCATCTGCTTGACAATTGCCAGCTGTGCTGCGTAATTCCTGCCTGCTCAGCTGCTTGATTATTGCCAGCTGAGCAGCATGATTCCTCACACCTGAGTTCCATGATTATTGCCTGCTGACTGTTTGATTCGTGCCTACTCAGCTCTTTGTTTATTGCCTCCAGAGGCACATGATCAGTGTATGATAGCAAACATGATCAGCGCATGATCAGTCACATGATCAGTGCCATTAAGTCACGTGATCACTACATGATAGTCATGTGATCAGTCCATGCTCAGTCACGGTATCAGTGCATGATCAGCCACGTGATCAGTGCATGATCTGTCACAAGATTAGTGTATGATCATCCACGTGATCAGTGCATGGGCAGTCATGTGATCAGTGCATGATATAGACGTGAACAGTGCATGATCAGTCTCGTGATCAGTGCATGATAGCCACGTGATCAGTGCATGATCAGTCACCTGATGGGTGTATGATCATTCACGTGACCTGTACATGGTAGCTACATGATCATTGCATGATCAGCCACGTGAGCAGTGCATGATAGCCACGTGATCAGTGCATGATCAGTCACGTGATCAGTGCATGATCAGTCACGTGATCAGTGCATGATCAGCCACGTGATCAGTGCATGATCAGGCACGTGATCAGTGCATGTCCAGCCACGTGATCAGTGCATGATAGCCACGTGATCAGTGCATGATCAGTCACGTGATCAGTGCATGATCAGTCACGTGATCAGTGCATGATCAGCCACGTGATCAGTGCATGATCAGCCACGTGATCAGTGCATGATCAATTACGTGCTCAGTGCATGATCAGTTACGTGATCAGTGCATGGTAGCTACGTGATCAGTGCATGATCAGCCACGTGATCAGTGCATGATAGCCACGTGATCAGTGCATGATCAGCCACGTGATCAGTGCATGATCAGTCACGTGATCAGTGCATGATCAGTTACGTGATCAGTGCATGATCAGCCACGTGATCAGTGCATGATCAGCCACGTGATCAGTGCATGATCAATCACGTGATCAGTGCATGATCAGTCACGTGATCAGTGCATGATAGCTACGTGATCAGTGCATGATCAGCCACGTGATCAGTGCATGATAGCCACGTGATCAGTGCATGATCAGTCACGTGATCAGTGCATGATCAGTCACGTGATCAGTGCATGGTAGCTGCGTGATCATGCATGATCAGCCACGTGATCAGTGCATGATAGCCACGTGATCAGTGCATGATCAGTCACGTGATCAGTGCATGATCAGCCACGTGATCAGTGCATGATCAGCCACGTGATCAGTGCATGATAGCCACGTGATCAGTGCATGATCAGTCACGTGATCAGTGCATGATAGCTACGTGATCAGTGCATGATCAGCCACGTGATCAGTGCATGATAGCCACGTGATCAGTGCATGATCAGTCACGTGATCAGTGCATGATCAGTCACGTGACCAGTACATGGTAGCTGCGTGATCATGCATGATCAGCCACGTGATCAGTGCATGATAGCCACGTGATCAGTGCATGATCAGTCACGTGATCAGTGCATGATCAGTCACGTGATCAGTGCATGATCAGTTACGTGATCAGTGCATGATCAGTCACGTGACCAGTGCATGGTTGCTACGTGATCAGTGCATGATCAGCCACGTGATCAGTGCATGATAGCCACGTGATCAGTGCATGAGTTACGTGAGCAGTGCATGATCAGCCACGTGATCAGTGCATGAGTGCCACGTGATCAGTGCATGATAGTCACGTGACAGGTGTGTGATCAGCCACGTGATCAGTGCATGATCAGCCACGTGATCAGTGCATGATAGCCACGTGATCAGTGCATGATCAGTTACGTGATCAGTGCATGATCAGCCACGTGATCAGTGCATGATCAGACACGTGATCAGTGCATGATCAGCCACGTGATCAGTGCATGATCAGCCACGTGATCAGTGCATGATCAGGCACGTGATCAGTGCATGTCCAGCCACGTGATCAGTGCATGATAGCCACGTGATCAGTGCATGATCAGTCACGTGATCAGTGCATGATCAGTTACGTGATCAGTGTATGATCAGCCACGTGATCAGTGCATGATCAGCCACGTGATCAGTGCATGATCAATTACGTGATCAGTGCATGATCAGTCACGTGACCAGTACATGGTAGCTACGTGATCATTGCATGATCAGCCACGTGATCAGTGCATGATAGCCACGTGATCAGTGCATGATCAGTCACGTGATCAGTGCATGATCAGTCACGTGATCAGTGCATGATCAGGCACGTGATCAGTGCATGATCAGCCACGTGATCAGTGCATGATAGCCACGTGATCAGTGCATGATCAGTCACGTGATCAGTGCATGATCAGTTACGTGATCAGTGCATGATCAGCCACGTGATCAGTGCATGATCAGCCACGTGATCAGTGCATGATCAATCACGTGATCAGTGCATGATCAGTCACGTGACAGTGCATGATCAGCCACGTGATCAGTGCATGATCAGCCACGTGATCAGTGCATGATAGCCACGTGATCAGTGCATGATCAGTTACGTGAGCAGTGTATGATCAGCCACGTGATCAGTGCATGGTCAGACACGTGAACAGTGTATGATCAGCCACGTGATCAGTGCATGATATCCAAGTGATCAGTGCATGATCATCACGTGATCAGTATGATCAGCCACGTGAACAGTGCATGCTCAGTCACGTGATCTGGGCCTGCTGAGCTGCGTGATTACTGTCTGCTCATCTGCTTGACAATTGCCAGCTGAGCTGCACGATTCCTGCCTGTCATCTGCTTGACAATTGCCAGCTGTGCTGCGTAATTCCTGCCTGCTCAGCTGCTTGATTATTGCCAGCTGAGCAGCATGATTCCTCACACCTGAGTTCCATGATTATTGCCTGCTGACTGTTTGATTCGTGCCTACTCAGCTCTTTGTTTATTGCCTCCAGAGGCACATGATCAGTGTATGATAGCAAACATGATCAGCGCATGATCAGTCACATGATCAGCGCCATTAAGTCACGTGATCACTACATGATAGTCATGTGATCAGTCCATGCTCAGTCACGGTATCAGTGCATGATCAGCCACGTGATCAGTGCATGATCTGTCACAAGATTAGTGTATGATCATCCACGTGATCAGTGCACGGGCAGTCATGTGATCAGTGCATGATATAGACGTGAACAGTGCATGATCAGTCTCGTGATCAGTGCATGATAGCCACGTGATCAGTGCATGATCAGTCACCTGATGGGTGTATGATCATTCACGTGACCTGTACATGGTAGCTACATGATCATTGCATGATCAGCCACGTGAGTAGTGCATGATAGCCACGTGATCAGTGCATGATCAGTCACGTGATCAGTGCATGATCAGTCACGTGATCAGTGCATGATCAGCCACGTGATCAGTGCATGATCAGGCACGTGATCAGTGCATGTCCAGCCACGTGATCAGTGCATGATAGCCACGTGATCAGTGCATGATCAGTCACGTGATCAGTGCATGATCAGTCACGTGATCAGTGCATGATCAGCCACGTGATCAGTGCATGATCAGCCACGTGATCAGTGCATGATCAGCCACGTGATCAGTGCATGATCAGTCACGTGATCAGTGCATGATAGCTACGTGATCAGTGCATGATCAGCCACGTGATCAGTGCATGATCAGCCACGTGATCAGTGCATGATCAGCCACGTGATCAGTGCATGATCAGTCACGTGATCAGTGCATGATCAGTCACGTGATCAGTGCATGATCAGCCACGTGATCAGTGCATGATCAGGCACGTGATCAGTGCATGATCAGCCACGTGATCAGTGCATGATAGCCACGTGATCAGTGCATGATCAGTCACGTGATCAGTGCATGATCAGTTACGTGATCAGTGCATGATAGCCACGTGATCAGTGCATGATAGCCACGTGATCAGTGCATGATCAGTCACGTGATACATGTGTGATCAGCCACGTGATCAGTGCATGATGAGCCACGTGATCAGTGCAGGATCAATTACGTGATCAGTGCATGATCAGTCACGTGACCAGTACATGGTTGCTACGTGATCGTTGCATGATCAGCCACGTGAGCAGAGCATGATAGCCACGTGATCAGTGCATGATCAGTCACGTGATCAGTACATGATCAGTCACGTGAACAGTGCATGATCATTTACGTGATCTTTGCATGATCAGTCACGTGACCAGTATATGGTTGCTACGTGATCATTCCATGACGAGCCACGTGAGCAGTGCATGATAGCCACGTGATGTGTGCATGAGTTATGTGAGCAGAGTATGATCAGCCACGTGATCAGTGCATGAGTGCCACGTGATCAGTGCATGATATGTCACGTGACAGGTGTGTGATCAGCCACGTGAACAGTGCATGTTCAGCCACGTGATCAGTGCATGATAGCCACGTGATCAGTGCATGATCAGTTACGTGAGCAGTGTATGATCAGCCACGTGATCAGTGCATGGTCAGACACGTGAACAGTGTATGATCAGCCACGTGATCAGTGCATGATATCCAAGTGATCAGTGCATGATCATCACGTGATCAGTGTATGATCAGCCACGTGAACAGTGCATGCTCAGTCACGTGATCTGGGCCTGCTGAGCTGCGTGATTACTGTCTGCTCATCTGCTTGACAATTGCCAGCTGAGCTGCACGATTCCTGCATGCTCAGCTGCTTGATTATTGCCAGCTGAGCAGCATGATTCCTCACACCTGAGTTCCATGATTATTGCCTGCTGACTGTTTGATTCGTGCCTACTCAGCTCTTTGTTTATTGCCTCCAGAGGCACATGATCAGTGTATGATAGCAAACATGATCAGCGCATGATCAGTCACATGATCAGCGCCATTAAGTCACGTGATCACTACATGATAGTCATGTGATCAGTCCATGCTCAGTCACGGTATCAGTGCATGATCAGCCACGTGATCAGTGCATGATCTGTCACAAGATTAGTGTATGATCATCCACGTGATCAGTGCACGGGCAGTCATGTGATCAGTGCATGATATAGACGTGAACAGTGCATGATCAGTCTCGTGATCAGTGCATGATAGCCACGTGATCAGTGCATGATCAGTCACCTGATGGGTGTATGATCATTCACGTGACCTGTACATGGTAGCTACATGATCATTGCATGATCAGCCACGTGAGTAGTTCATGATAGCCACGTGATCACTGCATGATCAGTCACGTGATCAGTGCATGATCAGTCATGTGACCAGTACATGGTAGCTGCGTGATCATGGCATGATCAGCCACGTGAGCAGTGCATGATAGCCACGTGATCAGTGCATGATCAGACACGAGATCAGTGCATGATCAGTCACGTGATCAGTGCATGATCAGCCACGTGATCAGTGCATGACCAGGCACGTGATCAGTGCATGTCCAGCCAAGTGATCAGTGCATGATAGCCACGTGATCAGTGCATGATCAGTCACGTGATCAGTGCATGATCAGTTATGTGATCAGTGTATGATCAGCCACGTGATCAGTGCATGATCAGCCACATGATCAGTGCATGATCAATTACGTGATCAGTGCATGATCAGTTACGTGACCAGTACATGGTAGCTACGTGATCATTGCATGATCAGCCACGTGATCAGTGCATGATAGCCACGTGATCAGTGCATGATCAGTCATGTGATACGTGTGTGATCAACCACGTGATCAGTGCATGATAGCCACGTGATCAGTGCATGACAGCCACGTGATCAGTGCATGAGAGCCACGTGATCAGTGCATGATCAGTCACGTGATACATGTGTGATCAGCCACGTGATCAGTGCATGATGAGCCACGTGATCAGTGCATGATCAATTACGTGATCAGTGCATGATCAGTCACGTGATCAGTGCATGATCAGTCATGTGACGTGTGTGATCAGCCACGTGATCAGTGCATGATAGCCACGTGATCAGTGCATGATCAGCCACGTGATCAGTGCATGATCAGCCACGTGATCAGTGCATGATCAGTCACGTGACACATGTGTGATCAGCCACGTGATCAGTGCATGATCAGTCACGTGATCAGTGCATGATCATTTACGTGATCTTTGCATGATCAGTCACGTGACCAGTATATGGTTGCTACGTGATCATTCCATGACGAGCCACGTGAGCAGTGCATGATAGCCACGTGATGTGTGCATGAGTTACGTGAGCAGAGTATGATCAGCCACGTGATCAGTGCATGAGTGCCACGTGATCAGTGCATGATATGTCACGTGACAGGTGTGTGATCAGCCACGTGAACAGTGCATGTTCAGCCACGTGATCAGTGCATGATAGCCACGTGATCAGTGCATGATCAGTTACGTGAGCAGTGTATGATCAGCCACGTGATCAGTGCATGGTCAGACACGTGAACAGTGTATGATCAGCCACGTGATCAGTGCATGATATCCAAGTGATCAGTGCATGATCATCACGTGATCAGTGTATGATCAGCCACGTGAACAGTGCATGCTCAGTCACGTGATCTGGGCCTGCTGAGCTGCGTGATTACTGTCTGCTCATCTGCTTGACAATTGCCAGCTGAGCTGCACGATTCCTGCCTGTCATCTGCTTGACAATTGCCAGCTGTGCTGCGTAATTCCTGCCTGCTCAGCTGCTTGATTATTGCCAGCTGAGCAGCATGATTCCTCACACCTGAGTTCCATGATTATTGCCTGCTGACTGTTTGATTCGTGCCTACTCAGCTCTTTGTTTATTGCCTCCAGAGGCACATGATCAGTGTATGATAGCAAACATGATCAGCGCATGATCAGTCACATGATCAGCGCCATTAAGTCACGTGATCACTACATGATAGTCATGTGATCAGTCCATGCTCAGTCACGGTATCAGTGCATGATCAGCCACGTGATCAGTGCATGATCTGTCACAAGATTAGTGTATGATCATCCACGTGATCAGTGCACGGGCAGTCATGTGATCAGTGCATGATATAGACGTGAACAGTGCATGATCAGTCTCGTGATCAGTGCATGATAGCCACGTGATCAGTGCATGATCAGTCACCTGATGGGTGTATGATCATTCACGTGACCTGTACATGGTAGCTACATGATCATTGCATGATCAGCCACGTGAGTAGTTCATGATAGCCACGTGATCACTGCATGATCAGTCACGTGATCAGTGCATGATCAGTCATGTGACCAGTACATGGTAGCTGCGTGATCATGGCATGATCAGCCACGTGAGCAGTGCATGATAGCCACGTGATCAGTGCATGATCAGACACGTGATCAGTGCATGATCAGTCACGTGATCAGTGCATGATCAGCCACGTGATCAGTGCATGTCAGCCACGTGATCAGTGCATGATAGCCACGTGATCAGTGCATGATCAGTCACGTGATCAGTGCATGATCAGTTATATGATCAGCCACGTGATCAGTGCATGATCAGCCACGTGATCAGTGCATGATCAGCCACGTGATCAGTGCATGATCAGCCACAAGATCAGTGCATGATCAATAACGTGATCAGTGCATGATCAGTCACGTGACCAGTACATGGTAGCTACGTGATCATTGCCTGATCAGCCACGTGATCAGTGCATGATAGCCACGTGATCAGTGCATGATAGCCACGTGATCAGTGCATGATCAGTCATGTGATACGTGTGTGATCAGCCACGTGATCAGTGCATGATATCCACGTGATCAGTGCATGACAGCCACGTGATCAGTGCATGAGAGCCACGTGATCAGTGCATGATCAGTCACGTGATACATGTGTGATCAGCCACGTGATCAGTGCATGATGAGCCACGTGATCAGTGCAGGATCAATTACGTGATCAGTGCATGATCAGTCACGTGACCAGTACATGGTTGCTACGTGATCGTTGCATGATCAGCCACGTGAGCAGAGCATGATAGCCACGTGATCAGTGCATGATCAGTCACGTGATCAGTACATGATCAGTCACGTGAACAGTGCATGATCATTTACGTGATCTTTGCATGATCAGTCACGTGACCAGTATATGGTTGCTACGTGATCATTCCATGACGAGCCACGTGAGCAGTGCATGATAGCCACGTGATGTGTGCATGAGTTACGTGAGCAGAGTATGATCAGCCACGTGATCAGTGCATGAGTGCCACGTGATCAGTGCATGATATGTCACGTGACAGGTGTGTGATCAGCCACGTGAACAGTGCATGTTCAGCCACGTGATCAGTGCATGATCAGTTACGTGAGCAGTGCATGATCAGCCACGTGATCAGTGCATGGTCAGACACGTGAACAGTGTATGATCAGCCACGTGATCAGTGCATGATATCCAAGTGATCAGTGCATGATCATCACGTGATCAGTGTATGATCAGCCACGTGAACAGTGCATGCTCAGTCACGTGATCTGGGCCTGCTGAGCTGCGTGATTACTGTCTGCTCATCTGCTTGACAATTGCCAGCTGAGCTGCACGATTCCTGCCTGTCATCTGCTTGACAATTGCCAGCTGTGCTGCGTAATTCCTGCCTGCTCAGCTGCTTGATTATTGCCAGCTGAGCAGCATGATTCCTCACACCTGAGTTCCATGATTATTGCCTGCTGACTGTTTGATTCGTGCCTACTCAGCTCTTTGTTTATTGCCTCCAGAGGCACATGATCAGTGTATGATAGCAAACATGATCAGCGCATGATCAGTCACATGATCAGCGCCATTAAGTCACGTGATCACTACATGATAGTCATGTGATCAGTCCATGCTCAGTCACGGTATCAGTGCATGATCAGCCACGTGATCAGTGCATGATCTGTCACAAGATTAGTGTATGATCATCCACGTGATCAGTGCATGGGCAGTCATGTGATCAGTGCATGATATAGACGTGATCAGTGCATGATCAGTCTCGTGATCAGTGCATGATAGCCACGTGATCAGTGCATGATCAGTCACCTGATGGGTGTATGATCATTCACGTGACCTGTACATGGTAGCTACATGATCATTGCATGATCAGCCACGTGAGTAGTGCATGATAGCCACGTGATCACTGCATGATCAGTCACGTGATCAGTGCATGATCAGTCATGTGACCAGTACATGGTAGCTGCGTGATCATGGCATGATCAGCCACGTGAGCAGTGCATGATAGCCACGTGATCAGTGCATGATCAGACACGTGATCAGTGCATGATCAGCCACGTGATCAGTGCATGATCAGCCACGTGATCAGTGCATGATAGCCACGTGATCAGTGCATGATCAGTCACGTGATCAGTGCATGATAGCCACGTGATCAGTGCATGATCAGCCACGTGATCAGTGCATGATAGCCACGTGATCAGTGCATGATCAGTCACGTGATCAGTGCATGATCAGTCACGTGATCAGTACATGGTAGCTACGTGATCATGCATGATCAGCCACGTGATCAGTGCATGATAGCCACGTGATCAGTGCATGATCAGTCACGTGATCAGTGCATGATCAGTCACGTGATCAGTGCATGATCATTTACGTGATCAGTGCATGATCAGTCACGTGACCAGTATATGGTAGCTACGTGATCATTGCATGACAGCCACGTGATCAGTGCATGATAGCCACGTGATCAGTGCATGAGTTACGTGATCAGTGTATGATCAGCCACGTGATCAGTGCATGAGTGCCACGTGATCAGTGCATGATAGTCACGTGACAGTGTGTGATCAGCCACGTGATCAGTGCATGATCAGCCACGTGATCAGTGCATGATAGCCACGTGATCAGTGCATGATCAGTTACGTGATCAGTGCATGATCAGCCACGTGATCAGTGCATGATCAGACACGTGATCAGTGCATGATCAGTCACGTGATCAGTGCATGATCAGCCACGTGATCAGTGCATGATCAGTCACGTGATCAGTGCATGATCAGCCACGTGATCAGTGCATGATAGCCACGTGATCAGTGCATGATCAGTCACGTGATCAGTGCATGATCAGTCACGTGATCAGTGCATGATCAGCCACGTGATCAGTGCATGATCAGCCACGTGATCAGTGCATGATCAATCACGTGATCAGTGCATGATCAGTCACGTGATCAGTGCATGATAGCTACGTGATCATTGCATGATCAGCCACGTGATCAGTGCATGATAGCCACGTGATCAGTGCATGATCAGTCACGTGATCAGTGCATGATCAGTCACGTGATCAGTGCATGATCAGCCACGTGATCAGTGCATGATCAGCCACGTGATCAGTGCATGATAGCCACGTGATCAGTGCATGATCAGTCACGTGATCAGTGCATGATCAGTCACGTGATCAGTGCATGATCAGCCACGTGATCAGTGCATGATCAGCCACGTGATCAGTGCATGATCAGTCACGTGATCAGTGCATGATCAGTCACGTGATCAGTGCATGGTAGCTACGTGATCATTGCATGATCAGCCACGTGATCAGTGCATGATAGCCACGTGATCAGTGCATGATCAGTCACGTGATCAGTGCATGATCAGCCACGTGATCAGTGCATGATCAGCCACGTGATCAGTGCATGATCAGCCACGTGATCAGTGCATGATCAGCCACGTGATCAGTGCATGATCAGCCACGTGATCAGTGCATGATCAGTCACGTGATCAGTGCATGATCAGCCACGTGATCAGTGCATGATATCCACGTGATCAGTGCATGATCATCACGTGATCAGTATGATCAGCCACGTGAACAGTGCATGCTCAGTCACGTGATCAGGGCCTGCTGAGCTGCGTGATTACTGTCTGCTCATCTGCTTGACAATTGCCAGCTGAGCTGCACGATTCCTGCCTGTCATCTGCTTGACAATTGCCAGCTGTGCTGCGTAATTCCTGCCTGCTCAGCTGCTTGATTATTGCCAGCTGAGCAGCATGATTCCTCACACCTGAGTTCCATGATTATTGCCTGCTGACTGTTTGATTCGTGCCTACTCAGCTCTTTGTTTATTGCCTCCAGAGGCACATGATCAGTGTATGATAGCAAACATGATCAGCGCATGATCAGTCACATGATCAGTGCCATTAAGTCACGTGATCACTACATGATAGTCATGTGATCAGTCCATGCTCAGTCACGTATCAGTGCATGATCAGCCACGTGATCAGTGCATGATCTGTCACAAGATCAGTGTATGATCATCCACGTGATCAGTGCATGGGCAGTCATGTGATCAGTGCATGATATAGACGTGATCAGTGCATGATCAGTCACGTGATCAGTGCATGATAGCCACGTGATCAGTGCATGATCAGTCACCTGATGGGTGTATGATCATTCACGTGACCTGTACATGGTAGCTACATGATCATTGCATGATCAGCCACGTGAGTAGTGCATGATAGCCACGTGATCAGTGCATGATCAGTCACGTGATCAGTGCATGATCAGTCATGTGACCAGTACATGGTAGCTGCGTGATCATGCATGATCAGCCACGTGATCAGTGCATGATAGCCACGTGATCAGTGCATGATCAGTCACGTGATCAGTGCATGATCAGCCACGTGATCAGTGCATGATCAGCCACGTGATCAGTGCATGATAGCCACGTGATCAGTGCATGATCAGTCACGTGATCAGTGCATGATAGCCACGTGATCAGTGCATGATCAGCCACGTGATCAGTGCATGATAGCCACGTGATCAGTGCATGATCAGTCACGTGATCAGTGCATGATCAGTCACGTGATCAGTACATGGTAGCTACGTGATCATGCATGATCAGCCACGTGATCAGTGCATGATAGCCACGTGATCAGTGCATGATCAGTCACGTGATCAGTGCATGATCAGTCACGTGATCAGTGCATGATCAGCCACGTGATCAGTGCATGATCAGTCACGTGACCAGTATATGGTCTACGTGATCAGTGCATGACAGCCACGTGATCAGTGCATGATAGCCACGTGATCAGTGCATGAGTTACGTGATCAGTGCATGATCAGCCACGTGATCAGTGCATGAGTGCCACGTGATCAGTGCATGATAGTCACGTGATCAGTGCATGATCAGCCACGTGATCAGTGCATGATCAGCCACGTGATCAGTGCATGATAGCCACGTGATCAGTGCATGATCAGTCACGTGATCAGTGCATGATCAGCCACGTGATCAGTGCATGATCAGCCACGTGATCAGTGCATGATCAGCCACGTGATCAGTGCATGATCAGCCACGTGATCAGTGCATGATCAGCCACGTGATCAGTGCATGATCAGCCACGTGATCAGTGCATGATAGCCACGTGATCAGTGCATGATCAGTCACGTGATCAGTGCATGATCAGTCACGTGATCAGTGCATGATCAGCCACGTGATCAGTGCATGATCAGCCACGTGATCAGTGCATGATCAATTACGTGATCAGTGCATGATCAGTCACGTGACCAGTACATGGTAGCTACGTGATCATTGCATGATCAGCCACGTGATCAGTGCATGATAGCCACGTGATCAGTGCATGATCAGTCACGTGATCAGTGCATGATCAGTCACGTGATCAGTGCATGATCAGTCACGTGATCAGTGCATGATCAGCCACGTGATCAGTGCATGATAGCCACGTGATCAGTGCATGATCAGTCACGTGATCAGTGCATGATCAGTCACGTGATCAGTGCATGATCAGCCACGTGATCAGTGCATGATCAGCCACGTGATCAGTGCATGATCAGTCACGTGATCAGTGCATGATCAGTCACGTGACCAGTGCATGATAGCCACGTGATCAGTGCATGATCAGCCACGTGATCAGTGCATGATAGCCACGTGATCAGTGCATGATCAGTTACGTGAGCAGTGTATGATCAGCCACGTGATCAGTGCATGGTCAGACACGTGAACAGTGTATGATCAGCCACGTGATCAGTGCATGATATCCAAGTGATCAGTGCATGATCATCACGTGATCAGTATGATCAGCCACGTGAACAGTGCATGCTCAGTCACGTGATCTGGGCCTGCTGAGCTGCGTGATTACTGTCTGCTCATCTGCTTGACAATTGCCAGCTGAGCTGCACGATTCCTGCCTGTCATCTGCTTGACAATTGCCAGCTGTGCTGCGTAATTCCTGCCTGCTCAGCTGCTTGATTATTGCCAGCTGAGCAGCATGATTCCTCACACCTGAGTTCCATGATTATTGCCTGCTGACTGTTTGATTCGTGCCTACTCAGCTCTTTGTTTATTGCCTCCAGAGGCACATGATCAGTGTATGATAGCAAACATGATCAGCGCATGATCAGTCACATGATCAGCGCCATTAAGTCACGTGATCACTACATGATAGTCATGTGATCAGTCCATGCTCAGTCACGGTATCAGTGCATGATCAGCCACGTGATCAGTGCATGATCTGTCACAAGATTAGTGTATGATCATCCACGTGATCAGTGCATGGGCAGTCATGTGATCAGTGCATGATATAGACGTGATCAGTGCATGATCAGTCTCGTGATCAGTGCATGATAGCCACGTGATCAGTGCATGATCAGTCACCTGATGGGTGTATGATCATTCACGTGACCTGTACATGGTAGCTACATGATCATTGCATGATCAGCCACGTGAGCAGTGCATGATAGCCACGTGATCAGTGCATGATCAGTCACGTGATCAGTGCATGATCAGTCACGTGATCAGTGCATGATCAGCCACGTGATCAGTGCATGATCAGCCACGTGATCAGTGCATGATCAGCCACGTGATCAGTGCATGATAGCCACGTGATCAGTGCATGATCAGTCACGTGATCAGTGCATGATCAGTCACGTGATCAGTGCATGATCAGCCACGTGATCAGTGCATGATCAGCCACGTGATCAGTGCATGATCAATTACGTGATCAGTGCATGATCAGTCACGTGATCAGTGCATGGTAGCTACGTGATCAGTGCATGATCAGCCACGTGATCAGTGCATGATAGCCACGTGATCAGTGCATGATCAGCCACGTGATCAGTGCATGATCAGTCACGTGATCAGTGCATGATCAGTCACGTGATCAGTGCATGATCAGCCACGTGATCAGTGCATGATCAGCCACGTGATCAGTGCATGATCAGCCACGTGATCAGTGCATGATCAGTCACGTGATCAGTGCATGATAGCTACGTGATCAGTGCATGATCAGCCACGTGATCAGTGCATGATAGCCACGTGATCAGTGCATGATCAGTCACGTGATCAGTGCATGATCAGTCACGTGATCAGTGCATGATAGCTGCGTGATCATGCATGATCAGCCACGTGATCAGTGCATGATAGCCACGTGATCAGTGCATGATCAGTCACGTGATCAGTGCATGATCAGCCACGTGATCAGTGCATGATCAGCCACGTGATCAGTGCATGATCAGCCACGTGATCAGTGCATGATCAGTCACGTGATCAGTGCATGATAGCCACGTGATCAGTGCATGATCAGCCACGTGATCAGTGCATGATAGCCACGTGATCAGTGCATGATCAGTCACGTGATCAGTGCATGATCAGTCACGTGACCAGTACATGGTAGCTGCGTGATCATGCATGATCAGCCACGTGATCAGTGCATGATAGCCACGTGATCAGTGCATGATCAGTCACGTGATCAGTGCATGATCAGTCACGTGATCAGTGCATGATCAGTCACGTGATCAGTGCATGATCAGTCACGTGATCAGTATATGGTTGCTACGTGATCAGTGCATGATCAGCCACGTGATCAGTGCATGATAGCCACGTGATCAGTGCATGAGTCACGTGATCAGTGCATGATCAGCCACGTGATCAGTGCATGATGCCACGTGATCAGTGCATGATCAGTCACGTGATCAGTGCATGATCAGCCACGTGATCAGTGCATGATCAGCCACGTGATCAGTGCATGATAGCCACGTGATCAGTGCATGATCAGTCACGTGATCAGTGCATGATCAGCCACGTGATCAGTGCATGATCAGCCACGTGATCAGTGCATGATCAGCCACGTGATCAGTGCATGATCAGCCACGTGATCAGTGCATGATCAGCACGTGATCAGTGCATGATCAGCCACGTGATCAGTGCATGATAGCCACGTGATCAGTGCATGATCAGTCACGTGATCAGTGCATGATCAGTCACGTGATCAGTGCATGATCAGCCACGTGATCAGTGCATGATCAGCCACGTGATCAGTGCATGATCAATTACGTGATCAGTGCATGATCAGTCACGTGACCAGTACATGGTAGCTACGTGATCATTGCATGATCAGCCACGTGATCAGTGCATGATAGCCACGTGATCAGTGCATGATCAGTCACGTGATCAGTGCATGATCAGTCACGTGATCAGTGCATGATCAGTCACGTGATCAGTGCATGATCAGCCACGTGATCAGTGCATGATAGCCACGTGATCAGTGCATGATCAGTCACGTGATCAGTGCATGATCAGCCACGTGATCAGTGCATGATCAGCCACGTGATCAGTGCATGATCAGCCACGTGATCAGTGCATGATCAGCCACGTGATCAGTGCATGATCAGTCACGTGATCAGTGCATGATCAGCCACGTGATCAGTGCATGATCAGCCACGTGATCAGTGCATGATAGCCACGTGATCAGTGCATGATCAGTTACGTGAGCAGTGTATGATCAGCCACGTGATCAGTGCATGGTCAGACACGTGAACAGTGTATGATCAGCCACGTGATCAGTGCATGATATCCAAGTGATCAGTGCATGATCATCACGTGATCAGTGTATGATCAGCCACGTGAACAGTGCATGCTCAGTCACGTGATCTGGGCCTGCTGAGCTGCGTGATTACTGTCTGCTCATCTGCTTGACAATTGCCAGCTGAGCTGCACGATTCCTGCCTGTCATCTGCTTGACAATTGCCAGCTGTGCTGCGTAATTCCTGCCTGCTCAGCTGCTTGATTATTGCCAGCTGAGCAGCATGATTCCTCACACCTGAGTTCCATGATTATTGCCTGCTGACTGTTTGATTCGTGCCTACTCAGCTCTTTGTTTATTGCCTCCAGAGGCACATGATCAGTGTATGATAGCAAACATGATCAGCGCATGATCAGTCACATGATCAGCGCCATTAAGTCACGTGATCACTACATGATAGTCATGTGATCAGTCCATGCTCAGTCACGGTATCAGTGCATGATCAGCCACGTGATCAGTGCATGATCTGTCACAAGATTAGTGTATGATCATCCACGTGATCAGTGCATGGGCAGTCATGTGATCAGTGCATGATATAGACGTGATCAGTGCATGATCAGTCTCGTGATCAGTGCATGATAGCCACGTGATCAGTGCATGATCAGTCACCTGATGGGTGTATGATCATTCACGTGACCTGTACATGGTAGCTACATGATCATTGCATGATCAGCCACGTGAGCAGTGCATGATAGCCACGTGATCAGTGCATGATCAGTCACGTGATCAGTGCATGATCAGTCATGTGATCAGTGCATGATCAGCCACGTGATCAGTGCATGATCAGGCACGTGATCAGTGCATGTCAGCCACGTGATCAGTGCATGATAGCCACGTGATCAGTGCATGATCAGTCACGTGATCAGTGCATGATCAGTCACGTGATCAGTGTATGATCAGCCACGTGATCAGTGCATGATCAGCCACGTGATCAGTGCATGATCAATTACGTGATCAGTGCATGATCAGTCACGTGACCAGTACATGGTAGCTACGTGATCATTGCCTGATCAGCCACGTGATCAGTGCATGATAGCCACGTGATCAGTGCATGATAGCCACGTGATCAGTGCATGATCAGTCATGTGATACGTGTGTGATCAGCCACGTGATCAGTGCATGATATCCACGTGATCAGTGCATGACAGCCACGTGATCAGTGCATGAGAGCCACGTGATCAGTGCATGATCAGTCACGTGATACATGTGTGATCAGCCACGTGATCAGTGCATGATGAGCCACGTGATCAGTGCATGATCAATTACGTGATCAGTGCATGATCAGTCACGTGACCAGTACATGGTTGCTACGTGATCGTGCATGATCAGCCACGTGAGCAGTGCATGATAGCCACGTGATCAGTGCATGATCAGTCACGTGATCAGTGCATGATCAGTCACGTGAACAGTGCATGATCATTTACGTGATCAGTGCATGATCAGTCACGTGACCAGTATATGGTTGCTACGTGATCATTGCATGACAGCCACGTGAGCAGTGCATGATAGCCACGTGATGTGTGCATGAGTTACGTGAGCAGTGTATGATCAGCCACGTGATCAGTGCATGAGTGCCACGTGATCAGTGCATGATATGTCACGTGACAGGTGTGTGATCAGCCACGTGAACAGTGCATGTTCAGCCACGTGATCAGTGCATGATAGCCACGTGATCAGTGCATGATCAGTTACGTGATCAGTGTATGATCAGCCACGTGATCAGTGCATGATCAGACACGTGATCAGTGTATGATCAGCCACGTGATCAGTGCATGATATCCACGTGATCAGTGCATGATCATCACGTGATCAGTGCATGATCAGCCACGTGATCAGTGCATGATCAGTCACGTGATCAGTGCATGATCATCCACGTGATCAGTGCATGGCAGTCATGTGATCAGTGCATGATATAGACGTGATCAGTGCATGATCAGTCACGTGATCAGTGCATGATAGCCACGTGATCAGTGCATGATCAGTCACCTGATCAGTGCATGATCATTCACGTGACCAGTACATGGTAGCTACATGATCATTGCATGATCAGCCACGTGATCAGTGCATGATAGCCACGTGATCAGTGCATGATCAGTCACGTGATCAGTGCATGATCAGTCATGTGATCAGTACATGGTAGCTGCGTGATCATGCATGATCAGCCACGTGATCAGTGCATGATAGCCACGTGATCAGTGCATGATCAGTCACGTGATCAGTGCATGATCAGTCACGTGATCAGTGCATGATCAGCCACGTGATCAGTGCATGATCAGTCACGTGATCAGTGCATGATCAGCCACGTGATCAGTGCATGATAGCCACGTGATCAGTGCATGATCAGTCACGTGATCAGTGCATGATCAGTCACGTGATCAGTGCATGATCAGCCACGTGATCAGTGCATGATAGCCACGTGATCAGTGCATGATCAGTCACGTGATAGTGCATGATCAGCCACGTGATCAGTGCATGATAGCCACGTGATCAGTGCATGATCAGCCACGTGATCAGTGCATGATCAGCCACGTGATCAGTGCATGATCAGTCACGTGATCATGTGTGATCAGCCACGTGATCAGTGCATGATCAGCCACGTGATCAGTGCATGATCAATTACGTGATCAGTGCATGATCAGTCACGTGATCAGTGCATGGTTGCTACGTGATCAGTGCATGATCAGCCACGTGAGCAGTGCATGATAGCCACGTGATCAGTGCATGATCAGTCACGTGATCAGTGCATGATCAGTCACGTGATCAGTGCATGATCATTTACGTGATCAGTGCATGATCAGTCACGTGATCAGTATATGGTAGCTACGTGATCATTGCATGACAGCCACGTGATCAGTGCATGATAGCCACGTGATCAGTGCATGAGTTACGTGATCAGTGTATGATCAGCCACGTGATCAGTGCATGAGTCCACGTGATCAGTGCATGATAGTCACGTGATCAGTGTGTGATCAGCCACGTGATCAGTGCATGATCAGCCACGTGATCAGTGCATGATAGCCACGTGATCAGTGCATGATCAGTCACGTGATCAGTGCATGATCAGCCACGTGATCAGTGCATGATCAGACACGTGATCAGTGCATGATCAGCCACGTGATCAGTGCATGATGTCCACGTGATCAGTGCATGATCATCACGTGATCAGTGCATGATCAGTCACGTGACCAGTGCATGGTAGCTGCGTGATCATGCATGATCAGCCACGTGATCAGTGCATGATAGCCACGTGATCAGTGCATGATCAGTCACGTGATCAGTGCATGATCAGTCACGTGATCAGTGCATGATCAGACACGTGATCAGTGCATGATCAGTCACGTGATCAGTGCATGATCAGCCACGTGATCAGTGCATGACCAGGCACGTGATCAGTGTATGTCAGCCACGTGATCAGTGCATGATAGCCACGTGATCAGTGCATGATCAGTCACGTGATCAGTGCATGATCAGTTATGTGATCAGTGTATGATCAGCCACGTGATCAGTGCATGATCAGCCACGTGATCAGTGCATGATCAATTACGTGATCAGTGCATGATCAGTCACGTGACCAGTACATGGTAGCTACGTGATCATTGCATGATCAGCCACGTGATCAGTGCATGATAGCCACGTGATCAGTGCATGATAGCCACGTGATCAGTGCATGATCAGTCATGTGATACGTGTGTGATCAGCCACGTGATCAGTGCATGATATCCACGTGATCAGTGCATGACAGCCACGTGATCAGTGCATGAGAGCCACGTGATCAGTGCATGATCAGTCACGTGATACATGTGTGATCAGCCACGTGATCAGTGCATGATGAGCCACGTGATCAGTGCAGGATCAATTACGTGATCAGTGCATGATCAGTCACGTGACCAGTACATGGTTGCTACGTGATCGTTGCATGATCAGCCACGTGAGCAGAGCATGATAGCCACGTGATCAGTGCATGATCAGTCACGTGATCAGTACATGATCAGTCACGTGAACAGTGCATGATCATTTACGTGATCTTTGCATGATCAGTCACGTGACCAGTATATGGTTGCTACGTGATCATTCCATGACGAGCCACGTGAGCAGTGCATGATAGCCACGTGATGTGTGCATGAGTTACGTGAGCAGAGTATGATCAGCCACGTGATCAGTGCATGAGTGCCACGTGATCAGTGCATGATATGTCACGTGACAGGTGTGTGATCAGCCACGTGAACAGTGCATGTTCAGCCACGTGATCAGTGCATGATAGCCACGTGATCAGTGCATGATCAGTTACGTGAGCAGTGTATGATCAGCCACGTGATCAGTGCATGGTCAGACACGTGAACAGTGTATGATCAGCCACGTGATCAGTGCATGATATCCAAGTGATCAGTGCATGATCATCACGTGATCAGTGTATGATCAGCCACGTGAACAGTGCATGCTCAGTCACGTGATCTGGGCCTGCTGAGCTGCGTGATTACTGTCTGCTCATCTGCTTGACAATTGCCAGCTGAGCTGCACGATTCCTGCCTGTCATCTGCTTGACAATTGCCAGCTGTGCTGCGTAATTCCTGCCTGCTCAGCTGCTTGATTATTGCCAGCTGAGCAGCATGATTCCTCACACCTGAGTTCCATGATTATTGCCTGCTGACTGTTTGATTCGTGCCTACTCAGCTCTTTGTTTATTGCCTCCAGAGGCACATGATCAGTGTATGATAGCAAACATGATCAGCGCATGATCAGTCACATGATCAGCGCCATTAAGTCACGTGATCACTACATGATAGTCATGTGATCAGTCCATGCTCAGTCACGGTATCAGTGCATGATCAGCCACGTGATCAGTGCATGATCTGTCACAAGATTAGTGTATGATCATCCACGTGATCAGTGCACGGGCAGTCATGTGATCAGTGCATGATATAGACGTGAACAGTGCATGATCAGTCTCGTGATCAGTGCATGATAGCCACGTGATCAGTGCATGATCAGTCACCTGATGGGTGTATGATCATTCACGTGACCTGTACATGGTAGCTACATGATCATTGCATGATCAGCCACGTGAGTAGTGCATGATAGCCACGTGATCACTGCATGATCAGTCACGTGATCAGTGCATGATCAGTCATGTGACCAGTACATGGTAGCTGCGTGATCATGGCATGATCAGCCACGTGAGCAGTGCATGATAGCCACGTGATCAGTGCATGATCAGACACGTGATCAGTGCATGATCAGTCACGTGATCAGTGCATGATCAGCCACGTGATCAGTGCATGATCAGGCACGTGATCAGTGTATGTCAGCCACGTGATCAGTGCATGATAGCCACGTGATCAGTGCATGATCAGTCACGTGATCAGTGCATGATCAGTTACGTGATCAGTGCATGATCAGCCACGTGATCAGTGCATGATCAGCCACGTGATCAGTGCATGATAGCCACGTGATCAGTGCATGATCAGTCACGTGATACGTGTGATCAGCCACGTGATCAGTGCATGATATCCACGTGATCAGTGCATGACAGCCACGTGATCAGTGCATGAGAGCCACGTGATCAGTGCATGATCAGTCACGTGATACATGTGTGATCAGCCACGTGATCAGTGCATGATGAGCCACGTGATCAGTGCATGATCAATTACGTGATCAGTGCATGATCAGTCACGTGACCAGTACATGGTTGCTACGTGATCGTGCATGATCAGCCACGTGAGCAGTGCATGATAGCCACGTGATCAGTGCATGATCAGTCACGTGATCAGTGCATGATCAGTCACGTGATCAGTGCATGATCATTTACGTGATCTTTGCATGATCAGTCACGTGACCAGTATATGGTTGCTACGTGATCATTCCATGACAGCCACGTGAGCAGTGCATGATAGCCACGTGATGTGTGCATGAGTTACGTGATCAGTGTATGATCAGCCACGTGATCAGTGCATGAGTGCCACGTGATCAGTGCATGATATGTCACGTGACAGTGTGTGATCAGCCACGTGATCAGTGCATGATCAGCCACGTGATCAGTGCATGATAGCCACGTGATCAGTGCATGATCAGTTACGTGATCAGTGCATGATCAGCCACGTGATCAGTGCATGATCAGACACGTGATCAGTGCATGATCAGCCACGTGATCAGTGCATGATGCCACGTGATCAGTGCATGATCATCACGTGATCAGTGCATGATCAGTCACGTGATCAGTGCATGGTAGCTGCGTGATCATGCATGATCAGCCACGTGATCAGTGCATGATAGCCACGTGATCAGTGCATGATCAGTCACGTGATCAGTGCATGATCAGTCACGTGATCAGTGCATGATCAGACACGTGATCAGTGCATGATCAGTCACGTGATCAGTGCATGATCAGCCACGTGATCAGTGCATGATCAGGCACGTGATCAGTGCATGATCAGCCACGTGATCAGTGCATGATAGCCACGTGATCAGTGCATGATCAGTCACGTGATCAGTGCATGATCAGTCACGTGATCAGTGCATGATCAGCCACGTGATCAGTGCATGATCAGCCACGTGATCAGTGCATGATCAATTACGTGATCAGTGCATGATCAGTCACGTGACCAGTACATGGTAGCTACGTGATCATTGCATGATCAGCCACGTGATCAGTGCATGATAGCCACGTGATCAGTGCATGATAGCCACGTGATCAGTGCATGATCAGTCATGTGATACGTGTGTGATCAGCCACGTGATCAGTGCATGATATCCACGTGATCAGTGCATGACAGCCACGTGATCAGTGCATGAGAGCCACGTGATCAGTGCATGATCAGTCACGTGATACATGTGTGATCAGCCACGTGATCAGTGCATGATGAGCCACGTGATCAGTGCAGGATCAATTACGTGATCAGTGCATGATCAGTCACGTGACCAGTACATGGTTGCTACGTGATCGTTGCATGATCAGCCACGTGAGCAGAGCATGATAGCCACGTGATCAGTGCATGATCAGTCACGTGATCAGTACATGATCAGTCACGTGAACAGTGCATGATCATTTACGTGATCTGTGCATGATCAGTCACGTGACCAGTATATGGTTGCTACGTGATCATTCCATGACGAGCCACGTGAGCAGTGCATGATAGCCACGTGATGTGTGCATGAGTTACGTGAGCAGAGTATGATCAGCCACGTGATCAGTGCATGAGTGCCACGTGATCAGTGCATGATATGTCACGTGACAGGTGTGTGATCAGCCACGTGAACAGTGCATGTTCAGCCACGTGATCAGTGCATGATAGCCACGTGATCAGTGCATGATCAGTTACGTGAGCAGTGTATGATCAGCCACGTGATCAGTGCATGGTCAGACACGTGAACAGTGTATGATCAGCCACGTGATCAGTGCATGATATCCAAGTGATCAGTGCATGATCATCACGTGATCAGTGTATGATCAGCCACGTGAACAGTGCATGCTCAGTCACGTGATCTGGGCCTGCTGAGCTGCGTGATTACTGTCTGCTCATCTGCTTGACAATTGCCAGCTGAGCTGCACGATTCCTGCCTGTCATCTGCTTGACAATTGCCAGCTGTGCTGCGTAATTCCTGCCTGCTCAGCTGCTTGATTATTGCCAGCTGAGCAGCATGATTCCTCACACCTGAGTTCCATGATTATTGCCTGCTGACTGTTTGATTCGTGCCTACTCAGCTCTTTGTTTATTGCCTCCAGAGGCACATGATCAGTGTATGATAGCAAACATGATCAGCGCATGATCAGTCACATGATCAGCGCCATTAAGTCACGTGATCACTACATGATAGTCATGTGATCAGTCCATGCTCAGTCACGGTATCAGTGCATGATCAGCCACGTGATCAGTGCATGATCTGTCACAAGATTAGTGTATGATCATCCACGTGATCAGTGCATGGGCAGTCATGTGATCAGTGCATGATATAGACGTGATCAGTGCATGATCAGTCTCGTGATCAGTGCATGATAGCCACGTGATCAGTGCATGATCAGTCACCTGATGGGTGTATGATCATTCACGTGACCTGTACATGGTAGCTACATGATCATTGCATGATCAGCCACGTGAGTAGTGCATGATAGCCACGTGATCACTGCATGATCAGTCACGTGATCAGTGCATGATCAGTCATGTGACCAGTACATGGTAGCTGCGTGATCATGGCATGATCAGCCACGTGAGCAGTGCATGATAGCCACGTGATCAGTGCATGATCAGACACGTGATCAGTGCATGATCAGTCACGTGATCAGTGCATGATCAGCCACGTGATCAGTGCATGATCAGGCACGTGATCAGTGTATGTCAGCCACGTGATCAGTGCATGATAGCCACGTGATCAGTGCATGATCAGTCACGTGATCAGTGCATGATCAGTTACGTGATCAGTGCATGATCAGCCACGTGATCAGTGCATGATCAGCCACGTGATCAGTGCATGATAGCCACGTGATCAGTGCATGATCAGTCACGTGATAGTGCATGATCAGCCACGTGATCAGTGCATGATATCCACGTGATCAGTGCATGATCAGCCACGTGATCAGTGCATGAGAGCCACGTGATCAGTGCATGATCAGTCACGTGATACATGTGTGATCAGCCACGTGATCAGTGCATGATGAGCCACGTGATCAGTGCATGATCAATTACGTGATCAGTGCATGATCAGTCACGTGACCAGTACATGGTTGCTACGTGATCGTGCATGATCAGCCACGTGAGCAGTGCATGATAGCCACGTGATCAGTGCATGATCAGTCACGTGATCAGTGCATGATCAGTCACGTGAACAGTGCATGATCATTTACGTGATCAGTGCATGATCAGTCACGTGACCAGTATATGGTTGCTACGTGATCATTGCATGACAGCCACGTGATCAGTGCATGATAGCCACGTGATGTGTGCATGAGTTACGTGATCAGTGTATGATCAGCCACGTGATCAGTGCATGAGTGCCACGTGATCAGTGCATGATAGTCACGTGACAGTGTGTGATCAGCCACGTGATCAGTGCATGATCAGCCACGTGATCAGTGCATGATAGCCACGTGATCAGTGCATGATCAGTTACGTGATCAGTGTATGATCAGCCACGTGATCAGTGCATGATCAGACACGTGATCAGTGCATGATCAGCCACGTGATCAGTGCATGATGCCACGTGATCAGTGCATGATCATCACGTGATCAGTGCATGATCAGTCACGTGATCAGTGCATGATAGCACGTGATCATGCATGATCAGCCACGTGATCAGTGCATGATAGCCACGTGATCAGTGCATGATCAGTCACGTGATCAGTGCATGATCAGTCACGTGATCAGTGCATGATCAGCCACGTGATCAGTGCATGATCAGTCACGTGATCAGTGCATGATCAGCCACGTGATCAGTGCATGATCAGGCACGTGATCAGTGCATGATCAGCCACGTGATCAGTGCATGATAGCCACGTGATCAGTGCATGATCAGTCACGTGATCAGTGCATGATCAGTCACGTGATCAGTGCATGATCAGCCACGTGATCAGTGCATGATCAGCCACGTGATCAGTGCATGATCAATTACGTGATCAGTGCATGATCAGTCACGTGACCAGTACATGGTAGCTACGTGATCATTGCATGATCAGCCACGTGATCAGTGCATGATAGCCACGTGATCAGTGCATGATAGCCACGTGATCAGTGCATGATCAGTCATGTGATACGTGTGTGATCAGCCACGTGATCAGTGCATGATATCCACGTGATCAGTGCATGACAGCCACGTGATCAGTGCATGAGAGCCACGTGATCAGTGCATGATCAGTCACGTGATACATGTGTGATCAGCCACGTGATCAGTGCATGATGAGCCACGTGATCAGTGCAGGATCAATTACGTGATCAGTGCATGATCAGTCACGTGACCAGTACATGGTTGCTACGTGATCGTTGCATGATCAGCCACGTGAGCAGAGCATGATAGCCACGTGATCAGTGCATGATCAGTCACGTGATCAGTACATGATCAGTCACGTGAACAGTGCATGATCATTTACGTGATCTGTGCATGATCAGTCACGTGACCAGTATATGGTAGCTACGTGATCATTCCATGACGAGCCACGTGAGCAGTGCATGATAGCCACGTGATGTGTGCATGAGTTACGTGAGCAGAGTATGATCAGCCACGTGATCAGTGCATGAGTGCCACGTGATCAGTGCATGATATGTCACGTGACAGGTGTGTGATCAGCCACGTGAACAGTGCATGTTCAGCCACGTGATCAGTGCATGATAGCCACGTGATCAGTGCATGATCAGTTACGTGAGCAGTGTATGATCAGCCACGTGATCAGTGCATGGTCAGACACGTGAACAGTGTATGATCAGCCACGTGATCAGTGCATGATATCCAAGTGATCAGTGCATGATCATCACGTGATCAGTGTATGATCAGCCACGTGAACAGTGCATGCTCAGTCACGTGATCTGGGCCTGCTGAGCTGCGTGATTACTGTCTGCTCATCTGCTTGACAATTGCCAGCTGAGCTGCACGATTCCTGCCTGTCATCTGCTTGACAATTGCCAGCTGTGCTGCGTAATTCCTGCCTGCTCAGCTGCTTGATTATTGCCAGCTGAGCAGCATGATTCCTCACACCTGAGTTCCATGATTATTGCCTGCTGACTGTTTGATTCGTGCCTACTCAGCTCTTTGTTTATTGCCTCCAGAGGCACATGATCAGTGTATGATAGCAAACATGATCAGCGCATGATCAGTCACATGATCAGCGCCATTAAGTCACGTGATCACTACATGATAGTCATGTGATCAGTCCATGCTCAGTCACGGTATCAGTGCATGATCAGCCACGTGATCAGTGCATGATCTGTCACAAGATTAGTGTATGATCATCCACGTGATCAGTGCATGGGCAGTCATGTGATCAGTGCATGATATAGACGTGATCAGTGCATGATCAGTCTCGTGATCAGTGCATGATAGCCACGTGATCAGTGCATGATCAGTCACCTGATGGGTGTATGATCATTCACGTGACCTGTACATGGTAGCTACATGATCATTGCATGATCAGCCACGTGAGTAGTGCATGATAGCCACGTGATCACTGCATGATCAGTCACGTGATCAGTGCATGATCAGTCATGTGACCAGTACATGGTAGCTGCGTGATCATGCATGATCAGCCACGTGAGCAGTGCATGATAGCCACGTGATCAGTGCATGATCAGACACGTGATCAGTGCATGATCAGTCACGTGATCAGTGCATGATCAGCCACGTGATCAGTGCATGATCAGGCACGTGATCAGTGTATGTCAGCCACGTGATCAGTGCATGATAGCCACGTGATCAGTGCATGATCAGTCACGTGATCAGTGCATGATCAGTTACGTGATCAGTGTATGATCAGCCACGTGATCAGTGCATGATCAGCCACGTGATCAGTGCATGATCAATTACGTGATCAGTGCATGATCAGTCACGTGACCAGTGCATGGTAGCCACGTGATCAGTGCATGATCAGCCACGTGATCAGTGCATGATCAGCCACGTGATCAGTGCATGATCAGCCACGTGATCAGTGCATGATCAGACACGTGAACAGTGTATGATCAGCCACGTGATCAGTGCATGATATCCACGTGATCAGTGCATGATCATCACGTGATCAGTGTATGATCAGCCACGTGAACAGTGCATGCTCAGTCACGTGATCTGGGCCTGCTGAGCTGCGTGATTACTGTCTGCTCATCTGCTTGACAATTGCCAGCTGAGCTGCACGATTCCTGCCTGTCATCTGCTTGACAATTGCCAGCTGTGCTGCGTAATTCCTGCCTGCTCAGCTGCTTGATTATTGCCAGCTGAGCAGCATGATTCCTCACAGCTGAGTTCCATGATTATTGCCTGCTGACTGTTTGATTCGTGCCTACTCAGCTCTTTGTTTATTGCCTCCAGAGGCACATGATCAGTGTATGATAGCAAACATGATCAGCGCATGATCAGTCACATGATCAGCGCCATTAAGTCACGTGATCACTACATGATAGTCATGTGATCAGTCCATGCTCAGTCACGGTATCAGTGCATGATCAGCCACGTGATCAGTGCATGATCTGTCACAAGATTAGTGTATGATCATCCACGTGATCAGTGCATGGCAGTCATGTGATCAGTGCATGATATAGACGTGATCAGTGCATGATCAGTCTCGTGATCAGTGCATGATAGCCACGTGATCAGTGCATGATCAGTCACCTGATGGGTGTATGATCATTCACGTGACCTGTACATGGTAGCTACATGATCATTGCATGATCAGCCACGTGAGTAGTGCATGATAGCCACGTGATCACTGCATGATCAGTCACGTGATCAGTGCATGATCAGTCATGTGACCAGTACATGGTAGCTGCGTGATCATGGCATGATCAGCCACGTGATCAGTGCATGATAGCCACGTGATCAGTGCATGATCAGACACGTGATCAGTGCATGATCAGTCACGTGATCAGTGCATGATCAGGCACGTGATCAGTGCATGATCAGCCAAGTGATCAGTGCATGATAGCCACGTGATCAGTGCATGATCAGTCACGTGATCAGTGCATGATCAGTTATGTGATCTGTGTATGATCAGCCACGTGATCAGTGCATGATCAGCCACATGACCAGTGCATGATCAATTACGTGATCAGTGCATGATCAGTCACGTGACCAGTACATGGTAGCTACGTGATCATTGCATGATCAGCCACGTGATCAGTGCATGATAGCCACGTGATCAGTGCATGATAGCCACGTGATCAGTGCATGATCAGTCATGTGATACGTGTGTGATCAGCCACGTGATCAGTGCATGATATCCACGTGATCAGTGCATGACAGCCACGTGATCAGTGCATGAGAGCCACGTGATCAGTGCATGATCAGTCACGTGATACATGTGTGATCAGCCACGTGATCAGTGCATGAAGAGCCACGTGATCAGTGCAGGATCAATTACGTGATCAGTGCATGATCAGTCACGTGACCAGTACATGGTTGCTACGTGAACCTTGCATGATCAGCCACGTGAGCAGAGCATGATAGCCACGTGATCAGTGCATGATCAGTCACGTGATCAGTACATGATCAGTCACGTGAACAGTGCATGATCATTTACGTGATCTTTGCATGATCAGTCACGTTACCAGTATATGGTTGCTACGTGAACATTCCATGACGAGCCACGTGAGCAGTGCATGATAGCCACGTGATCAGTGCATGATATGTCACATGACAGGTGTGTGATCAGCCACGTAAACAGTGCATGTTCAGCCACGTGATCAGTGCATGATAGCCACGTGATCAGTGCATGATCAGTTACGTGAGCAGTGCATGATCAGCCACGTGATCAGTGCATGGTCAGACACGTGAACAGTGTATGATCAGCCACGTGATCAGTGCATGATATCCAAGTGATCAGTGCATGATCATCACGTGATCAGTGTATGATCAGCCACGTGAACAGTGCATGCTCAGTCACGTGATCTGGGCCTGCTGAGCTGCGTGATTACTGTCTGCTCATCTGCTTGACAATTGCCAGCTGAGCTGCACGATTCCTGCCTGTCATCTGCTTGACAATTGCCAGCTGTGCTGCGTAATTCCTGCCTGCTCAGCTGCTTGATTATTGCCAGCTGAGCAGCATGATTCCTCACACCTGAGTTCCATGATTATTGCCTGCTGACTGTTTGATTCGTGCCTACTCAGCTCTTTGTTTATTGCCTCCAGAGGCACATGATCAGTGTATGATAGCAAACATGATCAGCGCATGATCAGTCACATGATCAGCGCCATTAAGTCACGTGATCACTACATGATAGTCATGTGATCAGTCCATGCTCAGTCACGGTATCAGTGCATGATCAGCCACGTGATCAGTGCATGATCTGTCACAAGATTAGTGTATGATCATCCACGTGATCAGTGCACGGGCAGTCATGTGATCAGTGCATGATATAGACGTGAACAGTGCATGATCCGTCTCGTGATCAGTGCATGATAGCCACGTGATCAGTGCATGATCAGTCACCTGATGGGTGTATGATCATTCACGTGACCTGTACATGGTAGCTACATGATCATTGCATGATCAGCCACGTGAGTAGTTCATGATAGCCACGTGATCACTGCATGATCAGTCACGTGATCAGTGCATGATCAGTCATGTGACCAGTACATGGTAGCTGCGTGATCATGGCATGATCAGCCACGTGAGCAGTGCATGATAGCCACGTGATCAGTGCATGATCAGACACGTGATCAGTGCATGATCAGTCACGTGATCAGTGCATGATCAGTCACGTGATCAGTGCATGATCAGCCACGTGATCAGTGCATGATCAGCCACGTGATCAGTGCATGATCAGTCACGTGATCAGTGCATGATCAGTCACGTGATCAGTGCATGATAGCTACGTGATCAGTGCATGATCAGCCACGTGATCAGTGCATGATAGCCACGTGATCAGTGCATGATCAGCCACGTGATCAGTGCATGATCAGCCACGTGATCAGTGCATGATCAGTCACGTGATCAGTGCATGATCAGCCACGTGATCAGTGCATGATCAGCACGTGATCAGTGTATGTCAGCCACGTGATCAGTGCATGATAGCCACGTGATCAGTGCATGATCAGTCACGTGATCAGTGCATGATCAGTCACGTGATCAGTGTATGATCAGCCACGTGATCAGTGCATGATCAGCCACGTGATCAGTGCATGATCAATTACGTGATCAGTGCATGATCAGTCACGTGATCAGTACATGGTAGCTACGTGATCATTGCATGATCAGCCACGTGATCAGTGCATGATAGCCACGTGATCAGTGCATGATAGCCACGTGATCAGTGCATGATCAGTCATGTGATACGTGTGTGATCAGCCACGTGATCAGTGCATGATATCCACGTGATCAGTGCATGACAGCCACGTGATCAGTGCATGAGAGCCACGTGATCAGTGCATGATCAGTCACGTGATACATGTGTGATCAGCCACGTGATCAGTGCATGATGAGCCACGTGATCAGTGCAGGATCAATTACGTGATCAGTGCATGATCAGTCACGTGACCAGTACATGGTTGCTACGTGATCGTTGCATGATCAGCCACGTGAGCAGAGCATGATAGCCACGTGATCAGTGCATGATCAGTCACGTGATCAGTACATGATCAGTCACGTGAACAGTGCATGATCATTTACGTGATCTTTGCATGATCAGTCACGTTACCAGTATATGGTTGCTACGTGATCATTCCATGACGAGCCACGTGAGCAGTGCATGATAGCCACGTGATGTGTGCATGAGTTACGTGAGCAGAGTATGATCAGCCACGTGATCAGTGCATGAGTGCCACGTGATCAGTGCATGATATGTCACGTGACAGGTGTGTGATCAGCCACGTGAACAGTGCATGTTCAGCCACGTGATCAGTGCATGATAGCCACGTGATCAGTGCATGATCAGTTACGTGAGCAGTGTATGATCAGCCACGTGATCAGTGCATGGTCAGACACGTGAACAGTGTATGATCAGCCACGTGATCAGTGCATGATATCCAAGTGATCAGTGCATGATCATCACGTGATCAGTGTATGATCAGCCACGTGAACAGTGCATGCTCAGTCACGTGATCTGGGCCTGCTGAGCTGCGTGATTACTGTCTGCTCATCTGCTTGACAATTGCCAGCTGAGCTGCACGATTCCTGCCTGTCATCTGCTTGACAATTGCCAGCTGTGCTGCGTAATTCCTGCCTGCTCAGCTGCTTGATTATTGCCAGCTGAGCAGCATGATTCCTCACACCTGAGTTCCATGATTATTGCCTGCTGACTGTTTGATTCGTGCCTACTCAGCTCTTTGTTTATTGCCTCCAGAGGCACATGATCAGTGTATGATAGCAAACATGATCAGCGCATGATCAGTCACATGATCAGCGCCATTAAGTCACGTGATCACTACATGATAGTCATGTGATCAGTCCATGCTCAGTCACGGTATCAGTGCATGATCAGCCACGTGATCAGTGCATGATCTGTCACAAGATTAGTGTATGATCATCCACGTGATCAGTGCACGGGCAGTCATGTGATCAGTGCATGATATAGACGTGAACAGTGCATGATCAGTCTCGTGATCAGTGCATGATAGCCACGTGATCAGTGCATGATCAGTCACCTGATGGGTGTATGATCATTCACGTGACCTGTACATGGTAGCTACATGATCATTGCATGATCAGCCACGTGAGTAGTTCATGATAGCCACGTGATCACTGCATGATCAGTCACGTGATCAGTGCATGATCAGTCATGTGACCAGTACATGGTAGCTGCGTGATCATGGCATGATCAGCCACGTGAGCAGTGCATGATAGCCACGTGATCAGTGCATGATCAGACACGTGATCAGTGCATGATCAGTCACGTGATCAGTGCATGATCAGCCACGTGATCAGTGCATGACCAGGCACGTGATCAGTGTATGTCAGCCAAGTGATCAGTGCATGATAGCCACGTGATCAGTGCATGATCAGTCACGTGATCAGTGCATGATCAGTTATGTGATCAGTGTATGATCAGCCACGTGATCAGTGCATGATCAGCCACATGATCAGTGCATGATCAATTACGTGATCAGTGCATGATCAGTCACGTGACCAGTACATGGTAGCTACGTGATCATTGCCTGATCAGCCACGTGATCAGTGCATGATAGCCACGTGATCAGTGCATGATAGCCACGTGATCAGTGCATGATCAGTCATGTGATACGTGTGTGATCAGCCACGTGATCAGTGCATGATATCCACGTGATCAGTGCATGACAGCCACGTGATCAGTGCATGAGAGCCACGGATCAGTGCATGATCAGTCACGTGATACATGTGTGATCAGCCACGTGATCAGTGCATGATGAGCCACGTGATCAGTGCAGGATCAATTACGTGATCAGTGCATGATCAGTCACGTGACCAGTACATGGTTGCTACGTGATCGTTGCATGATCAGCCACGTGAGCAGAGCATGATAGCCACGTGGTCAGTGCATGATCAGTCACGTGATCAGTACATGATCAGTCACGTGAACAGTGCATGATCATTTACGTGATCTTTGCATGATCAGTCACGTTACCAGTATATGGTTGCTACGTGATCATTCCATGACGAGCCACGTGAGCAGTGCATGATAGCCACGTGATGTGTGCATGAGTTACGTGAGCAGAGTATGATCAGCCACGTGATCAGTGCATGAGTGCCACGTGATCAGTGCATGATATGTCACGTGACAGGTGTGTGATCAGCCACGTGAACAGTGCATGTTCAGCCACGTGATCAGTGCATGATAGCCACGTGATCAGTGCATGATCAGTTACGTGAGCAGTGTATGATCAGCCACGTGATCAGTGCATGGTCAGACACGTGAACAGTGTATGATCAGCCACGTGATCAGTGCATGATATCCAAGTGATCAGTGCATGATCATCACGTGATCAGTGTATGATCAGCCACGTGAACAGTGCATGCTCAGTCACGTGATCTGGGCCTGCTGAGCTGCGTGATTACTGTCTGCTCATCTGCTTGACAATTGCCAGCTGAGCTGCACGATTCCTGCCTGTCATCTGCTTGACAATTGCCAGCTGTGCTGCGTAATTCCTGCCTGCTCAGCTGCTTGATTATTGCCAGCTGAGCAGCATGATTCCTCACACCTGAGTTCCATGATTATTGCCTGCTGACTGTTTGATTCGTGCCTACTCAGCTCTTTGTTTATTGCCTCCAGAGGCACATGATCAGTGTATGATAGCAAACATGATCAGCGCATGATCAGTCACATGATCAGCGCCATTAAGTCACGTGATCACTACATGATAGTCATGTGATCAGTCCATGCTCAGTCACGGTATCAGTGCATGATCAGCCACGTGATCAGTGCATGATCTGTCACAAGATTAGTGTATGATCATCCACGTGATCAGTGCACGGGCAGTCATGTGATCAGTGCATGATATAGACGTGAACAGTGCATGATCAGTCTCGTGATCAGTGCATGATAGCCACGTGATCAGTGCATGATCAGTCACCTGATGGGTGTATGATCATTCACGTGACCTGTACATGGTAGCTACATGATCATTGCATGATCAGCCACGTGAGTAGTTCATGATAGCCACGTGATCACTGCATGATCAGTCACGTGATCAGTGCATGATCAGTCATGTGACCAGTACATGGTAGCTGCGTGATCATGGCATGATCAGCCACGTGAGCAGTGCATGATAGCCACGTGATCAGTGCATGATCAGACACGTGATCAGTGCATGATCAGTCACGTGATCAGTGCATGATCAGCCACGTGATCAGTGCATGATCAGTCACGTGATCAGTGCATGATCAGCCACGTGATCAGTGCATGATCAGGCACGTGATCAGTGTATGTCAGCCACGTGATCAGTGCATGATAGCCACGTGATCAGTGCATGATCAGTCACGTGATCAGTGCATGATCAGTTATGTGATCAGTGTATGATCAGCCACGTGATCAGTGCATGATCAGCCACATGATCAGTGCATGATCAATTACGTGATCAGTGCATGATCAGTCACGTGACCAGTACATGGTAGCTACGTGATCATTGCATGATCAGCCACGTGATCAGTGCATGATAGCCACGTGATCAGTGCATGATAGCCACGTGATCAGTGCATGATCAGTCATGTGATACGTGTGTGATCAGCCACGTGATCAGTGCATGATATCCACGTGATCAGTGCATGACAGCCACGTGATCAGTGCATGAGAGCCACGGATCAGTGCATGATCAGTCACGTGATACATGTGTGATCAGCCACGTGATCAGTGCATGATGAGCCACGTGATCAGTGCAGGATCAATTACGTGATCAGTGCATGATCAGTCACGTGACCAGTACATGGTTGCTACGTGATCGTTGCATGATCAGCCACGTGAGCAGAGCATGATAGCCACGTGATCAGTGCATGATCAGTCACGTGATCAGTACATGATCAGTCACGTGAACAGTGCATGATCATTTACGTGATCTTTGCATGATCAGTCACGTGACCAGTATATGGTTGCTACGTGATCATTCCATGACGAGCCACGTGAGCAGTGCATGATAGCCACGTGATGTGTGCATGAGTTACGTGAGCAGAGTATGATCAGCCACGTGATCAGTGCATGAGTGCCACGTGATCAGTGCATGATATGTCACGTGACAGGTGTGTGATCAGCCACGTGAACAGTGCATGTTCAGCCACGTGATCAGTGCATGATAGCCACGTGATCAGTGCATGATCAGTTACGTGAGCAGTGCATGATCAGCCACGTGATCAGTGCATGGTCAGACACGTGAACAGTGTATGATCAGCCACGTGATCAGTGCATGATATCCAAGTGATCAGTGCATGATCATCACGTGATCAGTGTATGATCAGCCACGTGAACAGTGCATGCTCAGTCACGTGATCTGGGCCTGCTGAGCTGCGTGATTACTGTCTGCTCATCTGCTTGACAATTGCCAGCTGAGCTGCACGATTCCTGCCTGTCATCTGCTTGACAATTGCCAGCTGTGCTGCGTAATTCCTGCCTGCTCAGCTGCTTGATTATTGCCAGCTGAGCAGCATGATTCCTCACACCTGAGTTCCATGATTATTGCCTGCTGACTGTTTGATTCGTGCCTACTCAGCTCTTTGTTTATTGCCTCCAGAGGCACATGATCAGTGTATGATAGCAAACATGATCAGCGCATGATCAGTCACATGATCAGCGCCATTAAGTCACGTGATCACTACATGATAGTCATGTGATCAGTCCATGCTCAGTCACGGTATCAGTGCATGATCAGCCACGTGATCAGTGCATGATCTGTCACAAGATTAGTGTATGATCATCCACGTGATCAGTGCATGGGCAGTCATGTGATCAGTGCATGATATAGACGTGATCAGTGCATGATCAGTCACGTGATCAGTGCATGATCAGTCATGTGATCAGTGCATGATCAGCCACGTGATCAGTGCATGATCAGCCACATGATCAGTGCATGATCAATTACGTGATCAGTGCATGATCAGTCACGTGACCAGTACATGGTAGCTACGTGATCATTGCATGATCAGCCACGTGATCAGTGCATGATAGCCACGTGATCAGTGCATGATAGCCACGTGATCAGTGCATGATCAGTCATGTGATACGTGTGTGATCAGCCACGTGATCAGTGCATGATATCCACGTGATCAGTGCATGACAGCCACGTGATCAGTGCATGAGAGCCACGGGATCAGTGCATGATCAGTCACGTGATACATGTGTGATCAGCCACGTGATCAGTGCATGATGAGCCACGTGATCAGTGCAGGATCAATTACGTGATCAGTGCATGATCAGTCACGTGACCAGTACATGGTTGCTACGTGATCGTTGCATGATCAGCCACGTGAGCAGAGCATGATAGCCACGTGATCAGTGCATGATCAGTCACGTGATCAGTACATGATCAGTCACGTGAACAGTGCATGATCATTTACGTGATCTTTGCATGATCAGTCACGTGACCAGTATATGGTTGCTACGTGATCATTCCATGACGAGCCACGTGAGCAGTGCATGATAGCCACGTGATGTGTGCATGAGTTACGTGAGCAGAGTATGATCAGCCACGTGATCAGTGCATGAGTGCCACGTGATCAGTGCATGATATGTCACGTGACAGGTGTGTGATCAGCCACGTGAACAGTGCATGTTCAGCCACGTGATCAGTGCATGATAGCCACGTGATCAGTGCATGATCAGTTACGTGAGCAGTGTATGATCAGCCACGTGATCAGTGCATGGTCAGACACGTGAACAGTGTATGATCAGCCACGTGATCAGTGCATGATATCCAAGTGATCAGTGCATGATCATCACGTGATCAGTGTATGATCAGCCACGTGAACAGTGCATGCTCAGTCACGTGATCTGGGCCTGCTGAGCTGCGTGATTACTGTCTGCTCATCTGCTTGACAATTGCCAGCTGAGCTGCACGATTCCTGCCTGTCATCTGCTTGACAATTGCCAGCTGTGCTGCGTAATTCCTGCCTGCTCAGCTGCTTGATTATTGCCAGCTGAGCAGCATGATTCCTCACACCTGAGTTCCATGATTATTGCCTGCTGACTGTTTGATTCGTGCCTACTCAGCTCTTTGTTTATTGCCTCCAGAGGCACATGATCAGTGTATGATAGCAAACATGATCAGCGCATGATCAGTCACATGATCAGCGCCATTAAGTCACGTGATCACTACATGATAGTCATGTGATCAGTCCATGCTCAGTCACGGTATCAGTGCATGATCAGCCACGTGATCAGTGCATGATCTGTCACAAGATTAGTGTATGATCATCCACGTGATCAGTGCATGGGCAGTCATGTGATCAGTGCATGATATAGACGTGAACAGTGCATGATCAGTCTCGTGATCAGTGCATGATAGCCACGTGATCAGTGCATGATCAGTCACCTGATGGGTGTATGATCATTCACGTGACCTGTACATGGTAGCTACATGATCATTGCATGATCAGCCACGTGAGTAGTGCATGATAGCCACGTGATCACTGCATGATCAGTCACGTGATCAGTGCATGATCAGTCATGTGACCAGTACATGGTAGCTGCGTGATCATGGCATGATCAGCCACGTGAGCAGTGCATGATAGCCACGTGATCAGTGCATGATCAGTCACGTGATCAGTGCATGATCAGTCACGTGATCAGTGCATGATAGCCACGTGATCAGTGCATGATCAGCCACGTGATCAGTGCATGATCAGCCACGTGATCAGTGCATGATCAGCCACGTGATCAGTGCATGATCAGCCACGTGATCAGTGCATGATCAATTACGTGATCAGTGCATGATCAGTCACGTGACCAGTACATGGTAGCTACGTGATCATTGCATGATCAGCCACGTGATCAGTGCATGATAGCCACGTGATCAGTGCATGATAGCCACGTGATCAGTGCATGATCAGTCATGTGATACGTGTGTGATCAGCCACGTGATCAGTGCATGATATCCACGTGATCAGTGCATGACAGCCACGTGATCAGTGCATGAGAGCCACGTGATCAGTGCATGATCAGTCACGTGATACATGTGTGATCAGCCACGTGATCAGTGCATGATGAGCCACGTGATCAGTGCAGGATCAATTACGTGATCAGTGCATGATCAGTCACGTGACCAGTACATGGTTGCTACGTGATCGTTGCATGATCAGCCACGTGAGCAGAGCATGATAGCCACGTGATCAGTGCATGATCAGTCACGTGATCAGTACATGATCAGTCACGTGAACAGTGCATGATCATTTACGTGATCTTTGCATGATCAGTCACGTGACCAGTATATGGTTGCTACGTGATCATTCCATGACGAGCCACGTGAGCAGTGCATGATAGCCACGTGATGTGTGCATGAGTTACGTGAGCAGAGTATGATCAGCCACGTGATCAGTGCATGAGTGCCACGTGATCAGTGCATGATATGTCACGTGACAGGTGTGTGATCAGCCACGTGAACAGTGCATGTTCAGCCACGTGATCAGTGCATGATAGCCACGTGATCAGTGCATGATCAGTTACGTGAGCAGTGTATGATCAGCCACGTGATCAGTGCATGGTCAGACACGTGAACAGTGTATGATCAGCCACGTGATCAGTGCATGATATCCAAGTGATCAGTGCATGATCATCACGTGATCAGTGTATGATCAGCCACGTGAACAGTGCATGCTCAGTCACGTGATCTGGGCCTGCTGAGCTGCGTGATTACTGTCTGCTCATCTGCTTGACAATTGCCAGCTGAGCTGCACGATTCCTGCCTGTCATCTGCTTGACAATTGCCAGCTGTGCTGCGTAATTCCTGCCTGCTCAGCTGCTTGATTATTGCCAGCTGAGCAGCATGATTCCTCACACCTGAGTTCCATGATTATTGCCTGCTGACTGTTTGATTCGTGCCTACTCAGCTCTTTGTTTATTGCCTCCAGAGGCACATGATCAGTGTATGATAGCAAACATGATCAGCGCATGATCAGTCACATGATCAGCGCCATTAAGTCACGTGATCACTACATGATAGTCATGTGATCAGTCCATGCTCAGTCACGGTATCAGTGCATGATCAGCCACGTGATCAGTGCATGATCTGTCACAAGATTAGTGTATGATCATCCACGTGATCAGTGCACGGGCAGTCATGTGATCAGTGCATGATATAGACGTGAACAGTGCATGATCAGTCTCGTGATCAGTGCATGATAGCCACGTGATCAGTGCATGATCAGTCACCTGATGGGTGTATGATCATTCACGTGACCTGTACATGGTAGCTACATGATCATTGCATGATCAGCCACGTGAGTAGTTCATGATAGCCACGTGATCACTGCATGATCAGTCACGTGATCAGTGCATGATCAGTCATGTGACCAGTACATGGTAGCTGCGTGATCATGGCATGATCAGCCACGTGAGCAGTGCATGATAGCCACGTGATCAGTGCATGATCAGACACGTGATCAGTGCATGATCAGTCACGTGATCAGTGCATGATCAGACACGTGATCAGTGCATGATCAGTCACGTGATCAGTGCATGATCAGCCACGTGATCAGTGCATGATCAGGCACGTGATCAGTGTATGTCAGCCACGTGATCAGTGCATGATAGCCACGTGATCAGTGCATGATCAGTCACGTGATCAGTGCATGATCAGTTATGTGATCAGTGTATGATCAGCCACGTGATCAGTGCATGATCAGCCACATGATCAGTGCATGATCAATTACGTGATCAGTGCATGATCAGTCACGTGACCAGTACATGTAGCTACGTGATCATTGCCTGATCAGCCACGTGATCAGTGCATGATAGCCACGTGATCAGTGCATGATAGCCACGTGATCAGTGCATGATCAGTCATGTGATACGTGTGTGATCAGCCACGTGATCAGTGCATGATATCCACGTGATCAGTGCATGACAGCCACGTGATCAGTGCATGAGAGCCACGGGATCAGTGCATGATCAGTCACGTGATACATGTGTGATCAGCCACGTGATCAGTGCATGATGAGCCACGTGATCAGTGCAGGATCAATTACGTGATCAGTGCATGATCAGTCACGTGACCAGTACATGGTTGCTACGTGATCGTTGCATGATCAGCCACGTGAGCAGAGCATGATAGCCACGTGATCAGTGCATGATCAGTCACGTGATCAGTACATGATCAGTCACGTGAACAGTGCATGATCATTTACGTGATCTTTGCATGATCAGTCACGTGACCAGTATATGGTTGCTACGTGATCATTCCATGACGAGCCACGTGAGCAGTGCATGATAGCCACGTGATGTGTGCATGAGTTACGTGAGCAGAGTATGATCAGCCACGTGATCAGTGCATGAGTGCCACGTGATCAGTGCATGATATGTCACGTGACAGGTGTGTGATCAGCCACGTGAACAGTGCATGTTCAGCCACGTGATCAGTGCATGATAGCCACGTGATCAGTGCATGATCAGTTACGTGAGCAGTGTATGATCAGCCACGTGATCAGTGCATGGTCAGACACGTGAACAGTGTATGATCAGCCACGTGATCAGTGCATGATATCCAAGTGATCAGTGCATGATCATCACGTGATCAGTGTATGATCAGCCACGTGAACAGTGCATGCTCAGTCACGTGATCTGGGCCTGCTGAGCTGCGTGATTACTGTCTGCTCATCTGCTTGACAATTGCCAGCTGAGCTGCACGATTCCTGCCTGTCATCTGCTTGACAATTGCCAGCTGTGCTGCGTAATTCCTGCCTGCTCAGCTGCTTGATTATTGCCAGCTGAGCAGCATGATTCCTCACACCTGAGTTCCATGATTATTGCCTGCTGACTGTTTGATTCGTGCCTACTCAGCTCTTTGTTTATTGCCTCCAGAGGCACATGATCAGTGTATGATAGCAAACATGATCAGCGCATGATCAGTCACATGATCAGCGCCATTAAGTCACGTGATCACTACATGATAGTCATGTGATCAGTCCATGCTCAGTCACGGTATCAGTGCATGATCAGCCACGTGATCAGTGCATGATCTGTCACAAGATTAGTGTATGATCATCCACGTGATCAGTGCATGGGCAGTCATGTGATCAGTGCATGATATAGACGTGAACAGTGCATGATCAGTCTCGTGATCAGTGCATGATAGCCACGTGATCAGTGCATGATCAGTCACCTGATGGGTGTATGATCATTCACGTGACCTGTACATGGTAGCTACATGATCATTGCATGATCAGCCACGTGAGTAGTGCATGATAGCCACGTGATCACTGCATGATCAGTCACGTGATCAGTGCATGATCAGTCATGTGACCAGTACATGGTAGCTGCGTGATCATGGCATGATCAGCCACGTGAGCAGTGCATGATAGCCACGTGATCAGTGCATGATCAGACACGAGATCAGTGCATGATCAGTCACGTGATCAGTGCATGATCAGCCACGTGATCAGTGCATGATCAGCCACGTGATCAGTGCATGATAGCCACGTGATCAGTGCATGATCAGTCACGTGATCAGTGCATGATCAGTCACGTGATCAGTGCATGATCAGCCACGTGATCAGTGCATGATCAGCCACGTGATCAGTGCATGATCAATTACGTGATCAGTGCATGATCAGTCACGTGACCAGTACATGGTAGCTACGTGATCAGTGCATGATCAGCCACGTGATCAGTGCATGATAGCCACGTGATCAGTGCATGATAGCCACGTGATCAGTGCATGATCAGTCACGTGATCATGTGTGATCAGCCACGTGATCAGTGCATGATAGCCACGTGATCAGTGCATGATCAGCCACGTGATCAGTGCATGATCAGTCACGTGATCAGTGCATGATTGCTACGTGATCAGTGCATGATCAGCCACGTGATCAGTGCATGATAGCCACGTGATCAGTGCATGATCAGCCACGTGATCAGTGCATGATATCCACGTGATCAGTGCATGATCAGCCACGTGATCAGTGCATGATCAGCCACGTGATCAGTGCATGATCAGTCACGTGATCATGTGTGATCAGCCACGTGATCAGTGCATGATCAGCCACGTGATCAGTGCATGATCAATTACGTGATCAGTGCATGATCAGTCACGTGACCAGTACATGGTTGCTACGTGATCGTGCATGATCAGCCACGTGATCAGTGCATGATAGCCACGTGATCAGTGCATGATCAGTCACGTGATCAGTGCATGATCAGTCACGTGATCAGTGCATGATCATTTACGTGATCAGTGCATGATCAGTCACGTGACCAGTATATGGTTGCTACGTGATCATTCCATGACAGCCACGTGATCAGTGCATGATAGCCACGTGATCAGTGCATGAGTTACATGATCAGTGTATGATCAGCCACGTGATCAGTGCATGATGCCACGTGATCAGTGCATGATCAGTCACGTGATCAGTGCATGATCAGCCACGTGATCAGTGCATGATCAGTCACGTGATCAGTGCATGATCATCCACGTGATCAGTGCATGATCAGTCATGTGATCAGTGCATGATATAGACGTGATCAGTGCATGATCAGTCACGTGATCAGTGCATGATAGCCACGTGATCAGTGCATGATCAGTCACGTGATCAGTGCATGATCATTCACGTGACCAGTACATGGTAGCTACATGATCATTGCATGATCAGCCACGTGAGTAGTGCATGATAGCCACGTGATCAGTGCATGATCAGTCACGTGATCAGTGCATGATCAGTCATGTGACCAGTACATGGTAGCTGCGTGATCATGCATGATCAGCCACGTGATCAGTGCATGATAGCCACGTGATCAGTGCATGATCAGTCACGTGATCAGTGCATGATCAGTCACGTGATCAGTGCATGATCAGGCACGTGATCAGTGCATGATCAGCCACGTGATCAGTGCATGATAGCCACGTGATCAGTGCATGATCAGTCACGTGATCAGTGCATGATCAGTTACGTGATCAGTGCATGATCAGCCACGTGATCAGTGCATGATCAGCCACGTGATCAGTGCATGATCAATTACGTGATCAGTGCATGATCAGTCACGTGACCAGTACATGGTAGCTACGTGATCATTGCATGATCAGCCACGTGATCAGTGCATGATAGCCACGTGATCAGTGCATGATAGCCACGTGATCAGTGCATGATCAGTCATGTGATACATGTGTGATCAGCCACGTGATCAGTGCATGATATCCACGTGATCAGTGCATGACAGCCACGTGATCAGTGCATGAGAGCCACGTGATCAGTGCATGATCAGTCACGTGATCATGTGTGATCAGCCACGTGATCAGTGCATGATGAGCCACGTGATCAGTGCATGATCAATTACGTGATCAGTGCATGATCAGTCACGTGACCAGTACATGGTTGCTACGTGATCGTTGCATGATCAGCCACGTGAGCAGTGCATGATAGCCACGTGATCAGTGCATGATCAGTCACGTGATCAGTGCATGATCAGTCACGTGAACAGTGCATGATCATTTACGTGATCAGTGCATGATCAGTCACGTGACCAGTATATGGTTGCTACGTGATCATTCCATGACAGCCACGTGAGCAGTGCATGATAGCCACGTGATGTGTGCATGAGTTACGTGATCAGAGTATGATCAGCCACGTGATCAGTGCATGAGTGCCACGTGATCAGTGCATGATAGTCACGTGACAGTGCATGATCAGCCACGTGATCAGTGCATGATCAGTCACGTGATCAGTGCATGATCAGCCACGTGATCAGTGCATGATCAGTCACGTGATCAGTGCATGATAGCCACGTGATCAGTGCATGATCAGTCACGTGATCAGTGCATGATAGCCACGTGATCAGTGCATGATCAGTCACGTGATCAGTGCATGATCAGTCACGTGATCAGTGCATGATAGCTACGTGATCAGTGCATGATCAGCCACGTGATAGTGCATGATAGCCACGTGATCAGTGCATGATCAGTCACGTGATCAGTGCATGATCAGTCACGTGACCAGTACATGGTAGCTACGTGATCATTGCATGATCAGCCACGTGATCAGTGCATGATAGCCACGTGATCAGTGCATGATCAGTCACGTGATCAGTGCATGATCAGTCACGTGATCAGTGCATGATAGCCACGTGATCAGTGCATGATCAGCCACGTGATCAGTGCATGATAGCCACGTGATCAGTGCATGATCAGTCACGTGATCATGTGTGATCAGCCACGTGATCAGTGCATGATCAGCCACGTGATCAGTGCATGATCAATCACGTGATCAGTGCATGATCAGTCACGTGATCAGTGCATGGTTGCTACGTGATCAGTGCATGATCAGCCACGTGATCAGTGCATGATAGCCACGTGATCAGTGCATGATCAGTCACGTGATCAGTGCATGATCAGTCACGTGATCAGTGCATGATCAGTCACGTGATCAGTGCATGATCAGTCACGTGACCAGTGCATGATAGCTACGTGATCATTGCATGATCAGCCACGTGATCAGTGCATGATAGCCACGTGATCAGTGCATGAGTCACGTGATCAGTGCATGATCAGCCACGTGATCAGTGCATGATGCCACGTGATCAGTGCATGATCAGTCACGTGATCAGTGCATGATCAGCCACGTGATCAGTGCATGATCAGTCACGTGATCAGTGCATGATCAGCCACGTGATCAGTGCATGATCAGTCACGTGATCAGTGCATGATATCACGTGATCAGTGCATGATCAGTCACGTGATCAGTGCATGATAGCCACGTGATCAGTGCATGATCAGTCACGTGATCAGTGCATGATCAGTCACGTGATCAGTGCATGATAGCTACGTGATCAGTGCATGATCAGCCACGTGATCAGTGCATGATAGCCACGTGATCAGTGCATGATCAGTCACGTGATCAGTGCATGATCAGTCACGTGATCAGTGCATGATAGCACGTGATCATGCATGATCAGCCACGTGATCAGTGCATGATGAGCCACGTGATCAGTGCAGGATCAATTACGTGATCAGTGCATGATCAGTCACGTGACCAGTACATGGTTGCTACGTGATCGTTGCATGATCAGCCACGTGAGCAGAGCATGATAGCCACGTGATCAGTGCATGATCAGTCACGTGATCAGTACATGATCAGTCACGTGAACAGTGCATGATCATTTACGTGATCTTTGCATGATCAGTCACGTGACCAGTATATGGTTGCTACGTGATCATTCCATGACGAGCCACGTGAGCAGTGCATGATAGCCACGTGATGTGTGCATGAGTTACGTGAGCAGAGTATGATCAGCCACGTGATCAGTGCATGAGTGCCACGTGATCAGTGCATGATATGTCACGTGACAGGTGTGTGATCAGCCACGTGAACAGTGCATGTTCAGCCACGTGATCAGTGCATGATAGCCACGTGATCAGTGCATGATCAGTTACGTGAGCAGTGTATGATCAGCCACGTGATCAGTGCATGGTCAGACACGTGAACAGTGTATGATCAGCCACGTGATCAGTGCATGATATCCAAGTGATCAGTGCATGATCATCACGTGATCAGTGTATGATCAGCCACGTGAACAGTGCATGCTCAGTCACGTGATCTGGGCCTGCTGAGCTGCGTGATTACTGTCTGCTCATCTGCTTGACAATTGCCAGCTGAGCTGCACGATTCCTGCCTGTCATCTGCTTGACAATTGCCAGCTGTGCTGCGTAATTCCTGCCTGCTCAGCTGCTTGATTATTGCCAGCTGAGCAGCATGATTCCTCACACCTGAGTTCCATGATTATTGCCTGCTGACTGTTTGATTCGTGCCTACTCAGCTCTTTGTTTATTGCCTCCAGAGGCACATGATCAGTGTATGATAGCAAACATGATCAGCGCATGATCAGTCACATGATCAGCGCCATTAAGTCACGTGATCACTACATGATAGTCATGTGATCAGTCCATGCTCAGTCACGGTATCAGTGCATGATCAGCCACGTGATCAGTGCATGATCTGTCACAAGATTAGTGTATGATCATCCACGTGATCAGTGCATGGGCAGTCATGTGATCAGTGCATGATATAGACGTGAACAGTGCATGATCAGTCTCGTGATCAGTGCATGATAGCCACGTGATCAGTGCATGATCAGTCACCTGATGGGTGTATGATCATTCACGTGACCTGTACATGGTAGCTACATGATCATTGCATGATCAGCCACGTGAGTAGTTCATGATAGCCACGTGATCACTGCATGATCAGTCACGTGATCAGTGCATGATCAGTCATGTGACCAGTACATGGTAGCTGCGTGATCATGGCATGATCAGCCACGTGAGCAGTGCATGATAGCCACGTGATCAGTGCATGATCAGACACGTGATCAGTGCATGATCAGTCACGTGATCAGTGCATGATCAGGCACGTGATCAGTGTATGTCCAGCCAAGTGATCAGTGCATGATAGCCACGTGATCAGTGCATGATCAGTCACGTGATCAGTGCATGATCAGTTATGTGATCAGTGTATGATCAGCCACGTGATCAGTGCATGATCAGCCACATGATCAGTGCATGATCAATTACGTGATCAGTGCATGATCAGTCACGTGACCAGTACATGGTAGCTACGTGATCATTGCATGATCAGCCACGTGATCAGTGCATGATAGCCACGTGATCAGTGCATGATAGCCACGTGATCAGTGCATGATCAGTCATGTGATACGTGTGTGATCAGCCACGTGATCAGTGCATGATATCCACGTGATCAGTGCATGACAGCCACGTGATCAGTGCATGAGAGCCACGGATCAGTGCATGATCAGTCACGTGATACATGTGTGATCAGCCACGTGATCAGTGCATGATGAGCCACGTGATCAGTGCAGGATCAATTACGTGATCAGTGCATGATCAGTCACGTGACCAGTACATGGTTGCTACGTGATCGTTGCATGATCAGCCACGTGAGCAGAGCATGATAGCCACGTGATCAGTGCATGATCAGTCACGTGATCAGTACATGATCAGTCACGTGAACAGTGCATGATCATTTACGTGATCTTTGCATGATCAGTCACGTTACCAGTATATGGTTGCTACGTGATCATTCCATGACGAGCCACGTGAGCAGTGCATGATAGCCACGTGATGTGTGCATGAGTTACGTGAGCAGAGTATGATCAGCCACGTGATCAGTGCATGAGTGCCACGTGATCAGTGCATGATATGTCACGTGACAGGTGTGTGATCAGCCACGTGAACAGTGCATGTTCAGCCACGTGATCAGTGCATGATAGCCACGTGATCAGTGCATGATCAGTTACGTGAGCAGTGTATGATCAGCCACGTGATCAGTGCATGGTCAGACACGTGAACAGTGTATGATCAGCCACGTGATCAGTGCATGATATCCAAGTGATCAGTGCATGATCATCACGTGATCAGTGTATGATCAGCCACGTGAACAGTGCATGCTCAGTCACGTGATCTGGGCCTGCTGAGCTGCGTGATTACTGTCTGCTCATCTGCTTGACAATTGCCAGCTGAGCTGCACGATTCCTGCCTGTCATCTGCTTGACAATTGCCAGCTGTGCTGCGTAATTCCTGCCTGCTCAGCTGCTTGATTATTGCCAGCTGAGCAGCATGATTCCTCACACCTGAGTTCCATGATTATTGCCTGCTGACTGTTTGATTCGTGCCTACTCAGCTCTTTGTTTATTGCCTCCAGAGGCACATGATCAGTGTATGATAGCAAACATGATCAGCGCATGATCAGTCACATGATCAGCGCCATTAAGTCACGTGATCACTACATGATAGTCATGTGATCAGTCCATGCTCAGTCACGGTATCAGTGCATGATCAGCCACGTGATCAGTGCATGATCTGTCACAAGATTAGTGTATGATCATCCACGTGATCAGTGCACGGGCAGTCATGTGATCAGTGCATGATATAGACGTGAACAGTGCATGATCAGTCTCGTGATCAGTGCATGATAGCCACGTGATCAGTGCATGATCAGTCACCTGATGGGTGTATGATCATTCACGTGACCTGTACATGGTAGCTACATGATCATTGCATGATCAGCCACGTGAGTAGTTCATGATAGCCACGTGATCACTGCATGATCAGTCACGTGATCAGTGCATGATCAGTCATGTGACCAGTACATGGTAGCTGCGTGATCATGGCATGATCAGCCACGTGAGCAGTGCATGATAGCCACGTGATCAGTGCATGATCAGACACGTGATCAGTGCATGATCAGTCACGTGATCAGTGCATGATCAGCCACGTGATCAGTGCATGATCAGTCACGTGATCAGTGCATGATCAGCCACGTGATCAGTGCATGATCAGGCACGTGATCAGTGTATGTCAGCCAAGTGATCAGTGCATGATAGCCACGTGATCAGTGCATGATCAGTCACGTGATCAGTGCATGATCAGTTATGTGATCAGTGTATGATCAGCCACGTGATCAGTGCATGATCAGCCACATGATCAGTGCATGATCAATTACGTGATCAGTGCATGATCAGTCACGTGACCAGTACATGGTAGCTACGTGATCATTGCATGATCAGCCACGTGATCAGTGCATGATAGCCACGTGATCAGTGCATGATAGCCACGTGATCAGTGCATGATCAGTCATGTGATACATGTGTGATCAGCCACGTGATCAGTGCATGATATCCACGTGATCAGTGCATGACAGCCACGTGATCAGTGCATGAGAGCCACGTGATCAGTGCATGATCAGTCACGTGATACATGTGTGATCAGCCACGTGATCAGTGCATGATGAGCCACGTGATCAGTGCAGGATCAATTACGTGATCAGTGCATGATCAGTCACGTGACCAGTACATGGTTGCTACGTGATCGTTGCATGATCAGCCACGTGAGCAGTGCATGATAGCCACGTGATCAGTGCATGATCAGTCACGTGATCAGTACATGATCAGTCACGTGAACAGTGCATGATCATTTACGTGATCTTTGCATGATCAGTCACGTGACCAGTATATGGTTGCTACGTGATCATTCCATGACGAGCCACGTGAGCAGTGCATGATAGCCACGTGATGTGTGCATGAGTTACGTGAGCAGAGTATGATCAGCCACGTGATCAGTGCATGAGTGCCACGTGATCAGTGCATGATATGTCACGTGACAGGTGTGTGATCAGCCACGTGAACAGTGCATGTTCAGCCACGTGATCAGTGCATGATAGCCACGTGATCAGTGCATGATCAGTTACGTGAGCAGTGTATGATCAGCCACGTGATCAGTGCATGGTCAGACACGTGAACAGTGTATGATCAGCCACGTGATCAGTGCATGATATCCAAGTGATCAGTGCATGATCATCACGTGATCAGTGTATGATCAGCCACGTGAACAGTGCATGCTCAGTCACGTGATCTGGGCCTGCTGAGCTGCGTGATTACTGTCTGCCCATCTGCTTGACAATTGCCAGCTGTGCTGCGTAATTCCTGCCTGCTCAGCTGCTTGATTATTGCCAGCTGAGCAGCATGATTCCTCACACCTGAGTTCCATGATTATTGCCTGCTGACTGTTTGATTCGTGCCTACTCAGCTCTTTGTTTATTGCCTCCAGAGGCACATGATCAGTGTATGATAGCAAACATGATCAGCGCATGATCAGTCACATGATCAGCGCCATTAAGTCACGTGATCACTACATGATAGTCATGTGATCAGTCCATGCTCAGTCACGGTATCAGTGCATGATCAGCCACGTGATCAGTGCATGATCTGTCACAAGATTAGTGTATGATCATCCACGTGATCAGTGCATGGGCAGTCATGTGATCAGTGCATGATATAGACGTGATCAGTGCATGATCAGTCTCGTGATCAGTGCATGATAGCCACGTGATCAGTGCATGATCAGTCACCTGATGGGTGTATGATCATTCACGTGACCTGTACATGGTAGCTACATGATCATTGCATGATCAGCCACGTGAGTAGTGCATGATAGCCACGTGATCACTGCATGATCAGTCACGTGATCAGTGCATGATCAGTCATGTGACCAGTACATGGTAGCTGCGTGATCATGGCATGATCAGCCACGTGAGCAGTGCATGATAGCCACGTGATCAGTGCATGATCAGACACGTGATCAGTGCATGATCAGTCACGTGATCAGTGCATGATCAGGCACGTGATCAGTGTATGTCAGCCAAGTGATCAGTGCATGATAGCCACGTGATCAGTGCATGATCAGTCACGTGATCAGTGCATGATCAGTTACGTGATCAGTGCATGATCAGCCACGTGATCAGTGCATGATCAGCCACATGATCAGTGCATGATCAATTACGTGATCAGTGCATGATCAGTCACGTGACCAGTACATGGTAGCTACGTGATCATTGCATGATCAGCCACGTGATCAGTGCATGATAGCCACGTGATCAGTGCATGATAGCCACGTGATCAGTGCATGATCAGTCATGTGATACGTGTGTGATCAGCCACGTGATCAGTGCATGATATCCACGTGATCAGTGCATGACAGCCACGTGATCAGTGCATGAGAGCCACGTGATCAGTGCATGATCAGTCACGTGATACATGTGTGATCAGCCACGTGATCAGTGCATGATGAGCCACGTGATCAGTGCAGGATCAATTACGTGATCAGTGCATGATCAGTCACGTGACCAGTACATGGTTGCTACGTGATCGTTGCATGATCAGCCACGTGAGCAGAGCATGATAGCCACGTGATCAGTGCATGATCAGTCACGTGATCAGTACATGATCAGTCACGTGAACAGTGCATGATCATTTACGTGATCTTTGCATGATCAGTCACGTGACCAGTATATGGTTGCTACGTGATCATTCCATGACGAGCCACGTGAGCAGTGCATGATAGCCACGTGATGTGTGCATGAGTTACGTGAGCAGAGTATGATCAGCCACGTGATCAGTGCATGAGTGCCACGTGATCAGTGCATGATATGTCACGTGACAGGTGTGTGATCAGCCACGTGAACAGTGCATGTTCAGCCACGTGATCAGTGCATGATAGCCACGTGATCAGTGCATGATCAGTTACGTGAGCAGTGTATGATCAGCCACGTGATCAGTGCATGGTCAGACACGTGAACAGTGTATGATCAGCCACGTGATCAGTGCATGATATCCAAGTGATCAGTGCATGATCATCACGTGATCAGTGTATGATCAGCCACGTGAACAGTGCATGCTCAGTCACGTGATCTGGGCCTGCTGAGCTGCGTGATTACTGTCTGCTCATCTGCTTGACAATTGCCAGCTGAGCTGCACGATTCCTGCCTGTCATCTGCTTGACAATTGCCAGCTGTGCTGCGTAATTCCTGCCTGCTCAGCTGCTTGATTATTGCCAGCTGAGCAGCATGATTCCTCACACCTGAGTTCCATGATTATTGCCTGCTGACTGTTTGATTCGTGCCTACTCAGCTCTTTGTTTATTGCCTCCAGAGGCACATGATCAGTGTATGATAGCAAACATGATCAGCGCATGATCAGTCACATGATCAGCGCCATTAAGTCACGTGATCACTACATGATAGTCATGTGATCAGTCCATGCTCAGTCACGGTATCAGTGCATGATCAGCCACGTGATCAGTGCATGATCTGTCACAAGATTAGTGTATGATCATCCACGTGATCAGTGCATGGGCAGTCATGTGATCAGTGCATGATATAGACGTGAACAGTGCATGATCAGTCTCGTGATCAGTGCATGATAGCCACGTGATCAGTGCATGATCAGTCACCTGATGGGTGTATGATCATTCACGTGACCTGTACATGGTAGCTACATGATCATTGCATGATCAGCCACGTGAGTAGTGCATGATAGCCACGTGATCACTGCATGATCAGTCACGTGATCAGTGCATGATCAGTCATGTGACCAGTACATGGTAGCTGCGTGATCATGGCATGATCAGCCACGTGAGCAGTGCATGATAGCCACGTGATCAGTGCATGATCAGACACGTGATCAGTGCATGATCAGTCACGTGATCAGTGCATGATCAGCCACGTGATCAGTGCATGATCAGTCACGTGATCAGTGCATGATCAGCCACGTGATCAGTGCATGATCAGGCACGTGATCAGTGTATGATCAGCCACGTGATCAGTGCATGATAGCCACGTGATCAGTGCATGATCAGTCACGTGATCAGTGCATGATCAGTTATGTGATCAGTGTATGATCAGCCACGTGATCAGTGCATGATCAGCCACGTGATCAGTGCATGATCAATTACGTGATCAGTGCATGATCAGTCACGTGACCAGTACATGGTAGCTACGTGATCATTGCATGATCAGCCACGTGATCAGTGCATGATAGCCACGTGATCAGTGCATGATAGCCACGTGATCAGTGCATGATCAGTCATGTGATACGTGTGTGATCAGCCACGTGATCAGTGCATGATATCCACGTGATCAGTGCATGACAGCCACGTGATCAGTGCATGAGAGCCACGTGATCAGTGCATGATCAGTCACGTGATACATGTGTGATCAGCCACGTGATCAGTGCATGATGAGCCACGTGATCAGTGCAGGATCAATTACGTGATCAGTGCATGATCAGTCACGTGACCAGTACATGGTTGCTACGTGATCGTTGCATGATCAGCCACGTGAGCAGAGCATGATAGCCACGTGATCAGTGCATGATCAGTCACGTGATCAGTACATGATCAGTCACGTGAACAGTGCATGATCATTTACGTGATCTTTGCATGATCAGTCACGTGACCAGTATATGGTTGCTACGTGATCATTCCATGACGAGCCACGTGAGCAGTGCATGATAGCCACGTGATGTGTGCATGAGTTACGTGAGCAGAGTATGATCAGCCACGTGATCAGTGCATGAGTGCCACGTGATCAGTGCATGATATGTCACGTGACAGGTGTGTGATCAGCCACGTGAACAGTGCATGTTCAGCCACGTGATCAGTGCATGATAGCCACGTGATCAGTGCATGATCAGTTACGTGAGCAGTGTATGATCAGCCACGTGATCAGTGCATGGTCAGACACGTGAACAGTGTATGATCAGCCACGTGATCAGTGCATGATATCCAAGTGATCAGTGCATGATCATCACGTGATCAGTGTATGATCAGCCACGTGAACAGTGCATGCTCAGTCACGTGATCTGGGCCTGCTGAGCTGCGTGATTACTGTCTGCTCATCTGCTTGACAATTGCCAGCTGAGCTGCACGATTCCTGCCTGTCATCTGCTTGACAATTGCCAGCTGTGCTGCGTAATTCCTGCCTGCTCAGCTGCTTGATTATTGCCAGCTGAGCAGCATGATTCCTCACACCTGAGTTCCATGATTATTGCCTGCTGACTGTTTGATTCGTGCCTACTCAGCTCTTTGTTTATTGCCTCCAGAGGCACATGATCAGTGTATGATAGCAAACATGATCAGCGCATGATCAGTCACATGATCAGCGCCATTAAGTCACGTGATCACTACATGATAGTCATGTGATCAGTCCATGCTCAGTCACGGTATCAGTGCATGATCAGCCACGTGATCAGTGCATGATCTGTCACAAGATTAGTGTATGATCATCCACGTGATCAGTGCATGGGCAGTCATGTGATCAGTGCATGATATAGACGTGATCAGTGCATGATCAGTCTCGTGATCAGTGCATGATAGCCACGTGATCAGTGCATGATCAGTCACCTGATGGGTGTATGATCATTCACGTGACCTGTACATGGTAGCTACATGATCATTGCATGATCAGCCACGTGAGTAGTTCATGATAGCCACGTGATCACTGCATGATCAGTCACGTGATCAGTGCATGATCAGTCATGTGACCAGTACATGGTAGCTGCGTGATCATGGCATGATCAGCCACGTGAGCAGTGCATGATAGCCACGTGATCAGTGCATGATCAGACACGTGATCAGTGCATGATCAGTCACGTGATCAGTGCATGATCAGCACGTGATCAGTGCATGTCAGCCAAGTGATCAGTGCATGATAGCCACGTGATCAGTGCATGATCAGTCACGTGATCAGTGCATGATCAGTTATGTGATCAGTGTATGATCAGCCACGTGATCAGTGCATGATCAGCCACATGATCAGTGCATGATCAATTACGTGATCAGTGCATGATCAGTCACGTGACCAGTACATGGTAGCTACGTGATCATTGCATGATCAGCCACGTGATCAGTGCATGATAGCCACGTGATCAGTGCATGATAGCCACGTGATCAGTGCATGATCAGTCATGTGATACGTGTGTGATCAGCCACGTGATCAGTGCATGATATCCACGTGATCAGTGCATGACAGCCACGTGATCAGTGCATGAGAGCCACGTGATCAGTGCATGATCAGTCACGTGATACATGTGTGATCAGCCACGTGATCAGTGCATGATGAGCCACGTGATCAGTGCAGGATCAATTACGTGATCAGTGCATGATCAGTCACGTGACCAGTACATGGTTGCTACGTGATCGTTGCATGATCAGCCACGTGAGCAGAGCATGATAGCCACGTGATCAGTGCATGATCAGTCACGTGATCAGTACATGATCAGTCACGTGAACAGTGCATGATCATTTACGTGATCTTTGCATGATCAGTCACGTGACCAGTATATGGTTGCTACGTGATCATTCCATGACGAGCCACGTGAGCAGTGCATGATAGCCACGTGATGTGTGCATGAGTTACGTGAGCAGAGTATGATCAGCCACGTGATCAGTGCATGAGTGCCACGTGATCAGTGCATGATATGTCACGTGACAGGTGTGTGATCAGCCACGTGAACAGTGCATGTTCAGCCACGTGATCAGTGCATGATAGCCACGTGATCAGTGCATGATCAGTTACGTGAGCAGTGTATGATCAGCCACGTGATCAGTGCATGGTCAGACACGTGAACAGTGTATGATCAGCCACGTGATCAGTGCATGATATCCAAGTGATCAGTGCATGATCATCACGTGATCAGTGTATGATCAGCCACGTGAACAGTGCATGCTCAGTCACGTGATCTGGGCCTGCTGAGCTGCGTGATTACTGTCTGCTCATCTGCTTGACAATTGCCAGCTGAGCTGCACGATTCCTGCCTGTCATCTGCTTGACAATTGCCAGCTGTGCTGCGTAATTCCTGCCTGCTCAGCTGCTTGATTATTGCCAGCTGAGCAGCATGATTCCTCACACCTGAGTTCCATGATTATTGCCTGCTGACTGTTTGATTCGTGCCTACTCAGCTCTTTGTTTATTGCCTCCAGAGGCACATGATCAGTGTATGATAGCAAACATGATCAGCGCATGATCAGTCACATGATCAGCGCCATTAAGTCACGTGATCACTACATGATAGTCATGTGATCAGTCCATGCTCAGTCACGGTATCAGTGCATGATCAGCCACGTGATCAGTGCATGATCTGTCACAAGATTAGTGTATGATCATCCACGTGATCAGTGCATGGGCAGTCATGTGATCAGTGCATGATATAGACGTGATCAGTGCATGATCAGTCTCGTGATCAGTGCATGATAGCCACGTGATCAGTGCATGATCAGTCACCTGATGGGTGTATGATCATTCACGTGACCTGTACATGGTAGCTACATGATCATTGCATGATCAGCCACGTGAGTAGTGCATGATAGCCACGTGATCACTGCATGATCAGTCACGTGATCAGTGCATGATCAGTCATGTGACCAGTACATGGTAGCTGTGATCATGGCATGATCAGCCACGTGAGCAGTGCATGATAGCCACGTGATCAGTGCATGATCAGACACGTGATCAGTGCATGATCAGTCACGTGATCAGTGCATGATCAGCCACGTGATCAGTGCATGATCAGTCACGTGATCAGTGCATGATCAGCCACGTGATCAGTGCATGACCAGGCACGTGATCAGTGTATGTCAGCCAAGTGATCAGTGCATGATAGCCACGTGATCAGTGCATGATCAGTCACGTGATCAGTGCATGATCAGTTATGTGATCAGTGTATGATCAGCCACGTGATCAGTGCATGATCAGCCACGTGATCAGTGCATGATCAATTACGTGATCAGTGCATGATCAGTCACGTGACCAGTACATGGTAGCTACGTGATCATTGCATGATCAGCCACGTGATCAGTGCATGATAGCCACGTGATCAGTGCATGATAGCCACGTGATCAGTGCATGATCAGTCATGTGATACGTGTGTGATCAGCCACGTGATCAGTGCATGATATCCACGTGATCAGTGCATGACAGCCACGTGATCAGTGCATGAGAGCCACGTGATCAGTGCATGATCAGTCACGTGATACATGTGTGATCAGCCACGTGATCAGTGCATGATGAGCCACGTGATCAGTGCAGGATCAATTACGTGATCAGTGCATGATCAGTCACGTGACCAGTACATGGTTGCTACGTGATCGTTGCATGATCAGCCACGTGAGCAGAGCATGATAGCCACGTGATCAGTGCATGATCAGTCACGTGATCAGTACATGATCAGTCACGTGAACAGTGCATGATCATTTACGTGATCTTTGCATGATCAGTCACGTTACCAGTATATGGTTGCTACGTGATCATTCCATGACGAGCCACGTGAGCAGTGCATGATAGCCACGTGATGTGTGCATGAGTTACGTGAGCAGAGTATGATCAGCCACGTGATCAGTGCATGAGTGCCACGTGATCAGTGCATGATATGTCACGTGACAGGTGTGTGATCAGCCACGTGAACAGTGCATGTTCAGCCACGTGATCAGTGCATGATAGCCACGTGATCAGTGCATGATCAGTTACGTGAGCAGTGTATGATCAGCCACGTGATCAGTGCATGGTCAGACACGTGAACAGTGTATGATCAGCCACGTGATCAGTGCATGATATCCAAGTGATCAGTGCATGATCATCACGTGATCAGTGTATGATCAGCCACGTGAACAGTGCATGCTCAGTCACGTGATCTGGGCCTGCTGAGCTGCGTGATTACTGTCTGCTCATCTGCTTGACAATTGCCAGCTGAGCTGCACGATTCCTGCCTGTCATCTGCTTGACAATTGCCAGCTGTGCTGCATAATTCCTGCCTGCTCAGCTGCTTGATTATTGCCAGCTGAGCAGCATGATTCCTCACACCTGAGTTCCATGATTATTGCCTGCTGACTGTTTGATTCGTGCCTACTCAGCTCTTTGTTTATTGCCTCCAGAGGCACATGATCAGTGTATGATAGCAAACATGATCAGCGCATGATCAGTCACATGATCAGCGCCATTAAGTCACGTGATCACTACATGATAGTCATGTGATCAGTCCATGCTCAGTCACGGTATCAGTGCATGATCAGCCACGTGATCAGTGCATGATCTGTCACAAGATTAGTGTATGATCATCCACGTGATCAGTGCATGGGCAGTCATGTGATCAGTGCATGATATAGACGTGAACAGTGCATGATCAGTCTCGTGATCAGTGCATGATAGCCACGTGATCAGTGCATGATCAGTCACCTGATGGGTGTATGATCATTCACGTGACCTGTACATGGTAGCTACATGATCATTGCATGATCAGCCACGTGAGTAGTGCATGATAGCCACGTGATCACTGCATGATCAGTCACGTGATCAGTGCATGATCAGTCATGTGACCAGTACATGGTAGCTGCGTGATCATGGCATGATCAGCCACGTGAGCAGTGCATGATAGCCACGTGATCAGTGCATGATCAGACACGTGATCAGTGCATGATCAGTCACGTGATCAGTGCATGATCAGGCACGTGATCAGTGTATGTCAGCCAAGTGATCAGTGCATGATAGCCACGTGATCAGTGCATGATCAGTCACGTGATCAGTGCATGATCAGTTATGTGATCAGTGTATGATCAGCCACGTGATCAGTGCATGATCAGCCACATGATCAGTGCATGATCAATTACGTGATCAGTGCATGATCAGTCACGTGACCAGTACATGGTAGCTACGTGATCATTGCCTGATCAGCCACGTGATCAGTGCATGATAGCCACGTGATCAGTGCATGATAGCCACGTGATCAGTGCATGATCAGTCATGTGATACGTGTGTGATCAGCCACGTGATCAGTGCATGATATCCACGTGATCAGTGCATGACAGCCACGTGATCAGTGCATGAGAGCCACGTGATCAGTGCATGATCAGTCACGTGATACATGTGTGATCAGCCACGTGATCAGTGCATGATGAGCCACGTGATCAGTGCAGGATCAATTACGTGATCAGTGCATGATCAGTCACGTGACCAGTACATGGTTGCTACGTGATCGTTGCATGATCAGCCACGTGAGCAGAGCATGATAGCCACGTGATCAGTGCATGATCAGTCACGTGATCAGTACATGATCAGTCACGTGAACAGTGCATGATCATTTACGTGATCTTTGCATGATCAGTCACGTGACCAGTATATGGTTGCTACGTGATCATTCCATGACGAGCCACGTGAGCAGTGCATGATAGCCACGTGATGTGTGCATGAGTTACGTGAGCAGAGTATGATCAGCCACGTGATCAGTGCATGAGTGCCACGTGATCAGTGCATGATATGTCACGTGACAGGTGTGTGATCAGCCACGTGAACAGTGCATGTTCAGCCACGTGATCAGTGCATGATAGCCACGTGATCAGTGCATGATCAGTTACGTGAGCAGTGTATGATCAGCCACGTGATCAGTGCATGGTCAGACACGTGAACAGTGTATGATCAGCCACGTGATCAGTGCATGATATCCAAGTGATCAGTGCATGATCATCACGTGATCAGTGTATGATCAGCCACGTGAACAGTGCATGCTCAGTCACGTGATCTGGGCCTGCTGAGCTGCGTGATTACTGTCTGCTCATCTGCTTGACAATTGCCAGCTGAGCTGCACGATTCCTGCCTGTCATCTGCTTGACAATTGCCAGCTGTGCTGCGTAATTCCTGCCTGCTCAGCTGCTTGATTATTGCCAGCTGAGCAGCATGATTCCTCACACCTGAGTTCCATGATTATTGCCTGCTGACTGTTTGATTCGTGCCTACTCAGCTCTTTGTTTATTGCCTCCAGAGGCACATGATCAGTGTATGATAGCAAACATGATCAGCGCATGATCAGTCACATGATCAGCGCCATTAAGTCACGTGATCACTACATGATAGTCATGTGATCAGTCCATGCTCAGTCACGGTATCAGTGCATGATCAGCCACGTGATCAGTGCATGATCTGTCACAAGATTAGTGTATGATCATCCACGTGATCAGTGCATGGGCAGTCATGTGATCAGTGCATGATATAGACGTGAACAGTGCATGATCAGTCTCGTGATCAGTGCATGATAGCCACGTGATCAGTGCATGATCAGTCACCTGATGGGTGTATGATCATTCACGTGACCTGTACATGGTAGCTACATGATCATTGCATGATCAGCCACGTGAGTAGTTCATGATAGCCACGTGATCAGTGCATGATCAGTCACGTGATCAGTGCATGATCAGTCATGTGACCAGTACATGGTAGCTGCGTGATCATGGCATGATCAGCCACGTGAGCAGTGCATGATAGCCACGTGATCAGTGCATGATCAGACACGTGATCAGTGCATGATCAGTCACGTGATCAGTGCATGATCAGGCACGTGATCAGTGCATGTCAGCCAAGTGATCAGTGCATGATAGCCACGTGATCAGTGCATGATCAGTCACGTGATCAGTGCATGATCAGTTATGTGATCAGTGTATGATCAGCCACGTGATCAGTGCATGATCAGCCACATGATCAGTGCATGATCAATTACGTGATCAGTGCATGATCAGTCACGTGACCAGTACATGGTAGCTACGTGATCATTGCATGATCAGCCACGTGATCAGTGCATGATAGCCACGTGATCAGTGCATGATAGCCACGTGATCAGTGCATGATCAGTCATGTGATACGTGTGTGATCAGCCACGTGATCAGTGCATGATATCCACGTGATCAGTGCATGACAGCCACGTGATCAGTGCATGAGAGCCACGTGATCAGTGCATGATCAGTCACGTGATACATGTGTGATCAGCCACGTGATCAGTGCATGATGAGCCACGTGATCAGTGCAGGATCAATTACGTGATCAGTGCATGATCAGTCACGTGACCAGTACATGGTTGCTACGTGATCGTTGCATGATCAGCCACGTGAGCAGAGCATGATAGCCACGTGATCAGTGCATGATCAGTCACGTGATCAGTACATGATCAGTCACGTGAACAGTGCATGATCATTTACGTGATCTTTGCATGATCAGTCACGTGACCAGTATATGGTTGCTACGTGATCATTCCATGACGAGCCACGTGAGCAGTGCATGATAGCCACGTGATGTGTGCATGAGTTACGTGAGCAGAGTATGATCAGCCACGTGATCAGTGCATGAGTGCCACGTGATCAGTGCATGATATGTCACGTGACAGGTGTGTGATCAGCCACGTGAACAGTGCATGTTCAGCCACGTGATCAGTGCATGATAGCCACGTGATCAGTGCATGATCAGTTACGTGAGCAGTGTATGATCAGCCACGTGATCAGTGCATGGTCAGACACGTGAACAGTGTATGATCAGCCACGTGATCAGTGCATGATATCCAAGTGATCAGTGCATGATCATCACGTGATCAGTGTATGATCAGCCACGTGAACAGTGCATGCTCAGTCACGTGATCTGGGCCTGCTGAGCTGCGTGATTACTGTCTGCTCATCTGCTTGACAATTGCCAGCTGAGCTGCACGATTCCTGCCTGTCATCTGCTTGACAATTGCCAGCTGTGCTGCGTAATTCCTGCCTGCTCAGCTGCTTGATTATTGCCAGCTGAGCAGCATGATTCCTCACACCTGAGTTCCATGATTATTGCCTGCTGACTGTTTGATTCGTGCCTACTCAGCTCTTTGTTTATTGCCTCCAGAGGCACATGATCAGTGTATGATAGCAAACATGATCAGCGCATGATCAGTCACATGATCAGCGCCATTAAGTCACGTGATCACTACATGATAGTCATGTGATCAGTCCATGCTCAGTCACGGTATCAGTGCATGATCAGCCACGTGATCAGTGCATGATCTGTCACAAGATTAGTGTATGATCATCCACGTGATCAGTGCACGGGCAGTCATGTGATCAGTGCATGATATAGACGTGATCAGTGCATGATCAGTCTCGTGATCAGTGCATGATAGCCACGTGATCAGTGCATGATCAGTCACCTGATGGGTGTATGATCATTCACGTGACCTGTACATGGTAGCTACATGATCATTGCATGATCAGCCACGTGAGTAGTTCATGATAGCCACGTGATCACTGCATGATCAGTCACGTGATCAGTGCATGATCAGTCATGTGACCAGTACATGGTAGCTGCGTGATCATGGCATGATCAGCCACGTGAGCAGTGCATGATAGCCACGTGATCAGTGCATGATCAGACACGTGATCAGTGCATGATCAGTCACGTGATCAGTGCATGATCAGCCACGTGATCAGTGCATGATCAGTCACGTGATCAGTGCATGATCAGCCACGTGATCAGTGCATGATCAGGCACGTGATCAGTGTATGTCAGCCACGTGATCAGTGCATGATAGCCACGTGATCAGTGCATGATCAGTCACGTGATCAGTGCATGATCAGTTATGTGATCAGTGTATGATCAGCCACGTGATCAGTGCATGATCAGCCACGTGATCAGTGCATGATCAATTACGTGATCAGTGCATGATCAGTCACGTGACCAGTACATGGTAGCTACGTGATCATTGCATGATCAGCCACGTGATCAGTGCATGATAGCCACGTGATCAGTGCATGATAGCCACGTGATCAGTGCATGATCAGTCATGTGATCAGTGTGTGATCAGCCACGTGATCAGTGCATGATATCCACGTGATCAGTGCATGACAGCCACGTGATCAGTGCATGAGAGCCACGTGATCAGTGCATGATCAGTCACGTGATACATGTGTGATCAGCCACGTGATCAGTGCATGATGAGCCACGTGATCAGTGCATGATCAATTACGTGATCAGTGCATGATCAGTCACGTGACCAGTACATGGTTGCTACGTGATCAGTTGCATGATCAGCCACGTGAGCAGTGCATGATAGCCACGTGATCAGTGCATGATCAGTCACGTGATCAGTGCATGATCAGTCACGTGATCAGTGCATGATCATTTACGTGATCAGTGCATGATCAGTCACGTGATCAGTATATGGTTGCTACGTGATCAGTCCATGACAGCCACGTGATCAGTGCATGATAGCCACGTGATCAGTGCATGAGTTACGTGAGCAGTGTATGATCAGCCACGTGATCAGTGCATGAGTGCCACGTGATCAGTGCATGATATGTCACGTGATCAGTGCATCAGCCACGTGAACAGTGCATGATCAGCCACGTGATCAGTGCATGATAGCCACGTGATCAGTGCATGATCAGTCACCTGATGGGTGTATGATCATTCACGTGACCTGTACATGGTAGCTACATGATCAGTGCATGATCAGCCACGTGATAGTGCATGATAGCCACGTGATCAGTGCATGATCAGTCACGTGATCAGTGCATGATCAGTCATGTGACCAGTACATGGTAGCTGCGTGATCATGGCATGATCAGCCACGTGAGCAGTGCATGATAGCCACGTGATCAGTGCATGATCAGTCACGTGATCAGTGCATGATCAGTCACGTGATCAGTGCATGATCAGACACGTGATCAGTGCATGATCAGTCACGTGATCAGTGCATGATCAGCCACGTGATCAGTGCATGATCAGGCACGTGATCAGTGTATGTCAGCCACGTGATCAGTGCATGATAGCCACGTGATCAGTGCATGATCAGTCACGTGATCAGTGCATGATCAGTTATGTGATCAGTGTATGATCAGCCACGTGATCAGTGCATGATCAGCCACATGATCAGTGCATGATCAATTACGTGATCAGTGCATGATCAGTCACGTGACCAGTACATGGTAGCTACGTGATCATTGCCTGATCAGCCACATGATCAGTGCATGATAGACACGTGATCAGTGCAAGATCAGTCATGTGATACGTGTGTGATCAGCCACGTGATCAGTGCATGATATCCACGTGATCAGTGCATGACAGCCACGTGATCAGTGCATGAGAGCCACGTGATCAGTGCATGATCAGTCACGTGATACATGTGTGATCAGCCACGTGATCAGTGCATGATGAGCCACGTGATCAGTGCAGGATCAATTACGTGATCAGTGCATGATCAGTCACGTGACCAGTACATGGTTGCTACGTGATCGTTGCATGATCAGCCACGTGAGCAGAGCATGATAGCCACGTGATCAGTGCATGATCAGTCACGTGATCAGTACATGATCAGTCACGTGAACAGTGCATGATCATTTACGTGATCTTTGCATGATCAGTCACGTTACCAGTATATGGTTGCTACGTGATCATTCCATGACGAGCCACGTGAGCAGTGCATGATAGCCACGTGATGTGTGCATGAGTTACGTGAGCAGAGTATGATCAGCCACGTGATCAGTGCATGAGTGCCACGTGATCAGTGCATGATATGTCACGTGACAGGTGTGTGATCAGCCACGTGAACAGTGCATGTTCAGCCACGTGATCAGTGCATGATAGCCACGTGATCAGTGCATGATCAGTTACGTGAGCAGTGTATGATCAGCCACGTGATCAGTGCATGGTCAGACACGTGAACAGTGTATGATCAGCCACGTGATCAGTGCATGATATCCAAGTGATCAGTGCATGATCATCACGTGATCAGTGTATGATCAGCCACGTGAACAGTGCATGCTCAGTCACGTGATCTGGGCCTGCTGAGCTGCGTGATTACTGTCTGCTCATCTGCTTGACAATTGCCAGCTGAGCTGCACGATTCCTGCCTGTCATCTGCTTGACAATTGCCAGCTGTGCTGCGTAATTCCTGCCTGCTCAGCTGCTTGATTATTGCCAGCTGAGCAGCATGATTCCTCACACCTGAGTTCCATGATTATTGCCTGCTGACTGTTTGATTCGTGCCTACTCAGCTCTTTGTTTATTGCCTCCAGAGGCACATGATCAGTGTATGATAGCAAACATGATCAGCGCATGATCAGTCACATGATCAGCGCCATTAAGTCACGTGATCACTACATGATAGTCATGTGATCAGTCCATGCTCAGTCACGGTATCAGTGCATGATCAGCCACGTGATCAGTGCATGATCTGTCACAAGATTAGTGTATGATCATCCACGTGATCAGTGCATGGGCAGTCATGTGATCAGTGCATGATATAGACGTGAACAGTGCATGATCAGTCTCGTGATCAGTGCATGATAGCCACGTGATCAGTGCATGATCAGTCACCTGATGGGTGTATGATCATTCACGTGACCTGTACATGGTAGCTACATGATCATTGCATGATCAGCCACGTGAGTAGTTCATGATAGCCACGTGATCACTGCATGATCAGTCACGTGATCAGTGCATGATCAGTCATGTGACCAGTACATGGTAGCTGCGTGATCATGGCATGATCAGCCACGTGAGCAGTGCATGATAGCCACGTGATCAGTGCATGATCAGACACGAGATCAGTGCATGATCAGTCACGTGATCAGTGCATGATCAGGCACGTGATCAGTGTATGTCCAGCCAAGTGATCAGTGCATGATAGCCACGTGATCAGTGCATGATCAGTCACGTGATCAGTGCATGATCAGTTATGTGATCAGTGTATGATCAGCCACGTGATCAGTGCATGATCAGCCACATGATCAGTGCATGATCAATTACGTGATCAGTGCATGATCAGTCACGTGACCAGTACATGGTAGCTACGTGATCATTGCCTGATCAGCCACGTGATCAGTGCATGATAGCCACGTGATCAGTGCATGATAGCCACGTGATCAGTGCATGATCAGTCATGTGATACGTGTGTGATCAGCCACGTGATCAGTGCATGATATCCACGTGATCAGTGCATGACAGCCACGTGATCAGTGCATGAGAGCCACGGGATCAGTGCATGATCAGTCACGTGATACATGTGTGATCAGCCACGTGATCAGTGCATGATGAGCCACGTGATCAGTGCAGGATCAATTACGTGATCAGTGCATGATCAGTCACGTGACCAGTACATGGTTGCTACGTGATCGTTGCATGATCAGCCACGTGAGCAGAGCATGATAGCCACGTGATCAGTGCATGATCAGTCACGTGATCAGTACATGATCAGTCACGTGAACAGTGCATGATCATTTACGTGATCTTTGCATGATCAGTCACGTTACCAGTATATGGTTGCTACGTGATCATTCCATGACGAGCCACGTGAGCAGTGCATGATAGCCACGTGATGTGTGCATGAGTTACGTGAGCAGAGTATGATCAGCCACGTGATCAGTGCATGAGTGCCACGTGATCAGTGCATGATATGTCACGTGACAGGTGTGTGATCAGCCACGTGAACAGTGCATGTTCAGCCACGTGATCAGTGCATGATAGCCACGTGATCAGTGCATGATCAGTTACGTGAGCAGTGTATGATCAGCCACGTGATCAGTGCATGGTCAGACACGTGAACAGTGTATGATCAGCCACGTGATCAGTGCATGATATCCAAGTGATCAGTGCATGATCATCACGTGATCAGTGTATGATCAGCCACGTGAACAGTGCATGCTCAGTCACGTGATCTGGGCCTGCTGAGCTGCGTGATTACTGTCTGCTCATCTGCTTGACAATTGCCAGCTGAGCTGCACGATTCCTGCCTGTCATCTGCTTGACAATTGCCAGCTGTGCTGCGTAATTCCTGCCTGCTCAGCTGCTTGATTATTGCCAGCTGAGCAGCATGATTCCTCACACCTGAGTTCCATGATTATTGCCTGCTGACTGTTTGATTCGTGCCTACTCAGCTCTTTGTTTATTGCCTCCAGAGGCACATGATCAGTGTATGATAGCAAACATGATCAGCGCATGATCAGTCACATGATCAGCGCCATTAAGTCACGTGATCACTACATGATAGTCATGTGATCAGTCCATGCTCAGTCACGGTATCAGTGCATGATCAGCCACGTGATCAGTGCATGATCTGTCACAAGATTAGTGTATGATCATCCACGTGATCAGTGCACGGGCAGTCATGTGATCAGTGCATGATATAGACGTGATCAGTGCATGATCAGTCTCGTGATCAGTGCATGATAGCCACGTGATCAGTGCATGATCAGTCACCTGATGGGTGTATGATCATTCACGTGACCTGTACATGGTAGCTACATGATCATTGCATGATCAGCCACGTGAGTAGTTCATGATAGCCACGTGATCACTGCATGATCAGTCACGTGATCAGTGCATGATCAGTCATGTGACCAGTACATGGTAGCTGCGTGATCATGGCATGATCAGCCACGTGAGCAGTGCATGATAGCCACGTGATCAGTGCATGATCAGACACGTGATCAGTGCATGATCAGTCACGTGATCAGTGCATGATCAGCCACGTGATCAGTGCATGATCAGTCACGTGATCAGTGCATGATCAGCCACGTGATCAGTGCATGATCAGTCACGTGATCAGTGCATGATCAGCCACGTGATCAGTGCATGATAGCCACGTGATCAGTGCATGATCAGTCACGTGATCAGTGCATGATCAGTTACGTGATCAGTGCATGATCAGCCACGTGATCAGTGCATGATCAGCCACGTGATCAGTGCATGATCAATTACGTGATCAGTGCATGATCAGTCACGTGACCAGTACATGATAGCCACGTGATCAGTGCATGATCAGCCACGTGATCAGTGCATGATAGCCACGTGATCAGTGCATGATAGCCACGTGATCAGTGCATGATCAGTCACGTGATCAGTGTGTGATCAGCCACGTGATCAGTGCATGATGTCCACGTGATCAGTGCATGATCAGCCACGTGATCAGTGCATGAGAGCCACGTGATCAGTGCATGATCAGTCACGTGATACATGTGTGATCAGCCACGTGATCAGTGCATGATCAGCCACGTGATCAGTGCATGATCAATTACGTGATCAGTGCATGATCAGTCACGTGACCAGTGCATGGTTGCTACGTGATCAGTGCATGATCAGCCACGTGAGCAGTGCATGATAGCCACGTGATCAGTGCATGATCAGTCACGTGATCAGTGCATGATCAGTCACGTGAACAGTGCATGATCATTTACGTGATCAGTGCATGATCAGTCACGTGACCAGTATATGGTTGCTACGTGATCATTGCATGACAGCCACGTGAGCAGTGCATGATAGCCACGTGATGTGTGCATGAGTTACGTGAGCAGTGTATGATCAGCCACGTGATCAGTGCATGAGTGCCACGTGATCAGTGCATGATATGTCACGTGACAGTGTGTGATCAGCCACGTGATCAGTGCATGATCAGCCACGTGATCAGTGCATGATAGCCACGTGATCAGTGCATGATCAGTCACGTGATCAGTGTATGATCATTCACGTGATCAGTGCATGGTAGCTACGTGATCAGTGCATGATCAGCCACGTGATCAGTGCATGATAGCCACGTGATCAGTGCATGATCAGTCACGTGATCAGTGCATGATCAGTCACGTGACCAGTACATGGTAGCTGCGTGATCATGCATGATCAGCCACGTGATCAGTGCATGATAGCCACGTGATCAGTGCATGATCAGACACGTGATCAGTGCATGATCAGTCACGTGATCAGTGCATGATCAGACACGTGATCAGTGCATGATCAGTCACGTGATCAGTGCATGATCAGCCACGTGATCAGTGCATGATCAGTCACGTGATCAGTGTATGATCAGCCACGTGATCAGTGCATGATAGCCACGTGATCAGTGCATGATCAGTCACGTGATCAGTGCATGATCAGTTACGTGATCAGTGCATGATCAGCCACGTGATCAGTGCATGATCAGCCACGTGATCAGTGCATGATCAATTACGTGATCAGTGCATGATCAGTCACGTGACCAGTACATGGTAGCTACGTGATCATTGCATGATCAGCCACGTGATCAGTGCATGATAGCCACGTGATCAGTGCATGATCAGTCATGTGATACGTGTGTGATCAGCCACGTGATCAGTGCATGATATCCACGTGATCAGTGCATGACAGCCACGTGATCAGTGCATGAGAGCCACGTGATCAGTGCATGATCAGTCACGTGATACATGTGTGATCAGCCACGTGATCAGTGCATGATGAGCCACGTGATCAGTGCAGGATCAATTACGTGATCAGTGCATGATCAGTCACGTGACCAGTACATGGTTGCTACGTGATCGTTGCATGATCAGCCACGTGAGCAGAGCATGATAGCCACGTGATCAGTGCATGATCAGTCACGTGATCAGTACATGATCAGTCACGTGAACAGTGCATGATCATTTACGTGATCTTTGCATGATCAGTCACGTGACCAGTATATGGTTGCTACGTGATCATTCCATGACGAGCCACGTGAGCAGTGCATGATAGCCACGTGATGTGTGCATGAGTTACGTGAGCAGAGTATGATCAGCCACGTGATCAGTGCATGAGTGCCACGTGATCAGTGCATGATATGTCACGTGACAGGTGTGTGATCAGCCACGTGAACAGTGCATGTTCAGCCACGTGATCAGTGCATGATAGCCACGTGATCAGTGCATGATCAGTTACGTGAGCAGTGTATGATCAGCCACGTGATCAGTGCATGGTCAGACACGTGAACAGTGTATGATCAGCCACGTGATCAGTGCATGATATCCAAGTGATCAGTGCATGATCATCACGTGATCAGTGTATGATCAGCCACGTGAACAGTGCATGCTCAGTCACGTGATCTGGGCCTGCTGAGCTGCGTGATTACTGTCTGCTCATCTGCTTGACAATTGCCAGCTGAGCTGCACGATTCCTGCCTGTCATCTGCTTGACAATTGCCAGCTGTGCTGCGTAATTCCTGCCTGCTCAGCTGCTTGATTATTGCCAGCTGAGCAGCATGATTCCTCACACCTGAGTTCCATGATTATTGCCTGCTGACTGTTTGATTCGTGCCTACTCAGCTCTTTGTTTATTGCCTCCAGAGGCACATGATCAGTGTATGATAGCAAACATGATCAGCGCATGATCAGTCACATGATCAGCGCCATTAAGTCACGTGATCACTACATGATAGTCATGTGATCAGTCCATGCTCAGTCACGGTATCAGTGCATGATCAGCCACGTGATCAGTGCATGATCTGTCACAAGATTAGTGTATGATCATCCACGTGATCAGTGCATGGGCAGTCATGTGATCAGTGCATGATATAGACGTGATCAGTGCATGATCAGTCTCGTGATCAGTGCATGATAGCCACGTGATCAGTGCATGATCAGTCACCTGATGGGTGTATGATCATTCACGTGACCTGTACATGGTAGCTACATGATCATTGCATGATCAGCCACGTGAGTAGTGCATGATAGCCACGTGATCACTGCATGATCAGTCACGTGATCAGTGCATGATCAGTCATGTGACCAGTACATGGTAGCTGCGTGATCATGGCATGATCAGCCACGTGAGCAGTGCATGATAGCCACGTGATCAGTGCATGATCAGACACGAGATCAGTGCATGATCAGTCACGTGATCAGTGCATGATCAGGCACGTGATCAGTGTATGTCAGCCAAGTGATCAGTGCATGATAGCCACGTGATCAGTGCATGATCAGTCACGTGATCAGTGCATGATCAGTTATGTGATCAGTGTATGATCAGCCACGTGATCAGTGCATGATCAGCCACATGATCAGTGCATGATCAATTACGTGATCAGTGCATGATCAGTCACGTGACCAGTACATGGTAGCTACGTGATCATTGCCTGATCAGCCACGTGATCAGTGCATGATAGCCACGTGATCAGTGCATGATCAGTCATGTGATACGTGTGTGATCAGCCACGTGATCAGTGCATGATATCCACGTGATCAGTGCATGACAGCCACGTGATCAGTGCATGAGAGCCACGGGATCAGTGCATGATCAGTCACGTGATACATGTGTGATCAGCCACGTGATCAGTGCATGATGAGCCACGTGATCAGTGCAGGATCAATTACGTGATCAGTGCATGATCAGTCACGTGACCAGTACATGGTTGCTACGTGATCGTTGCATGATCAGCCACGTGAGCAGAGCATGATAGCCACGTGATCAGTGCATGATCAGTCACGTGATCAGTACATGATCAGTCACGTGAACAGTGCATGATCATTTACGTGATCTTTGCATGATCAGTCACGTGACCAGTATATGGTTGCTACGTGATCATTCCATGACGAGCCACGTGAGCAGTGCATGATAGCCACGTGATGTGTGCATGAGTTACGTGAGCAGAGTATGATCAGCCACGTGATCAGTGCATGAGTGCCACGTGATCAGTGCATGATATGTCACGTGACAGGTGTGTGATCAGCCACGTGAACAGTGCATGTTCAGCCACGTGATCAGTGCATGATAGCCACGTGATCAGTGCATGATCAGTTACGTGAGCAGTGTATGATCAGCCACGTGATCAGTGCATGGTCAGACACGTGAACAGTGTATGATCAGCCACGTGATCAGTGCATGATATCCAAGTGATCAGTGCATGATCATCACGTGATCAGTGTATGATCAGCCACGTGAACAGTGCATGCTCAGTCACGTGATCTGGGCCTGCTGAGCTGCGTGATTACTGTCTGCTCATCTGCTTGACAATTGCCAGCTGAGCTGCACGATTCCTGCCTGTCATCTGCTTGACAATTGCCAGCTGTGCTGCGTAATTCCTGCCTGCTCAGCTGCTTGATTATTGCCAGCTGAGCAGCATGATTCCTCACACCTGAGTTCCATGATTATTGCCTGCTGACTGTTTGATTCGTGCCTACTCAGCTCTTTGTTTATTGCCTCCAGAGGCACATGATCAGTGTATGATAGCAAACATGATCAGCGCATGATCAGTCACATGATCAGCGCCATTAAGTCACGTGATCACTACATGATAGTCATGTGATCAGTCCATGCTCAGTCACGGTATCAGTGCATGATCAGCCACGTGATCAGTGCATGATCTGTCACAAGATTAGTGTATGATCATCCACGTGATCAGTGCATGGGCAGTCATGTGATCAGTGCATGATATAGACGTGATCAGTGCATGATCAGTCTCGTGATCAGTGCATGATAGCCACGTGATCAGTGCATGATCAGTCACCTGATGGGTGTATGATCATTCACGTGACCTGTACATGGTAGCTACATGATCATTGCATGATCAGCCACGTGAGTAGTTCATGATAGCCACGTGATCACTGCATGATCAGTCACGTGATCAGTGCATGATCAGTCATGTGACCAGTACATGGTAGCTGCGTGATCATGGCATGATCAGCCACGTGAGCAGTGCATGATAGCCACGTGATCAGTGCATGATCAGACACGTGATCAGTGCATGATCAGTCACGTGATCAGTGCATGATCAGCCACGTGATCAGTGCATGATCAGTCACGTGATCAGTGCATGATCAGCCACGTGATCAGTGCATGACCAGGCACGTGATCAGTGTATGTCAGCCAAGTGATCAGTGCATGATAGCCACGTGATCAGTGCATGATCAGTCACGTGATCAGTGCATGATCAGTTATGTGATCAGTGTATGATCAGCCACGTGATCAGTGCATGATCAGCCACGTGATCAGTGCATGATCAATTACGTGATCAGTGCATGATCAGTCACGTGACCAGTACATGGTAGCTACGTGATCATTGCCTGATCAGCCACGTGATCAGTGCATGATAGCCACGTGATCAGTGCATGATAGCCACGTGATCAGTGCATGATCAGTCATGTGATACGTGTGTGATCAGCCACGTGATCAGTGCATGATATCCACGTGATCAGTGCATGACAGCCACGTGATCAGTGCATGAGAGCCACGTGATCAGTGCATGATCAGTCACGTGATACATGTGTGATCAGCCACGTGATCAGTGCATGATGAGCCACGTGATCAGTGCAGGATCAATTACGTGATCAGTGCATGATCAGTCACGTGACCAGTACATGGTTGCTACGTGATCGTTGCATGATCAGCCACGTGAGCAGAGCATGATAGCCACGTGATCAGTGCATGATCAGTCACGTGATCAGTACATGATCAGTCACGTGAACAGTGCATGATCATTTACGTGATCTTTGCATGATCAGTCACGTGACCAGTATATGGTTGCTACGTGATCATTCCATGACGAGCCACGTGAGCAGTGCATGATAGCCACGTGATGTGTGCATGAGTTACGTGAGCAGAGTATGATCAGCCACGTGATCAGTGCATGAGTGCCACGTGATCAGTGCATGATATGTCACGTGACAGGTGTGTGATCAGCCACGTGAACAGTGCATGTTCAGCCACGTGATCAGTGCATGATAGCCACGTGATCAGTGCATGATCAGTTACGTGAGCAGTGTATGATCAGCCACGTGATCAGTGCATGGTCAGACACGTGAACAGTGTATGATCAGCCACGTGATCAGTGCATGATATCCAAGTGATCAGTGCATGATCATCACGTGATCAGTGTATGATCAGCCACGTGAACAGTGCATGCTCAGTCACGTGATCTGGGCCTGCTGAGCTGCGTGATTACTGTCTGCTCATCTGCTTGACAATTGCCAGCTGAGCTGCACGATTCCTGCCTGTCATCTGCTTGACAATTGCCAGCTGTGCTGCGTAATTCCTGCCTGCTCAGCTGCTTGATTATTGCCAGCTGAGCAGCATGATTCCTCACACCTGAGTTCCATGATTATTGCCTGCTGACTGTTTGATTCGTGCCTACTCAGCTCTTTGTTTATTGCCTCCAGAGGCACATGATCAGTGTATGATAGCAAACATGATCAGCGCATGATCAGTCACATGATCAGCGCCATTAAGTCACGTGATCACTACATGATAGTCATGTGATCAGTCCATGCTCAGTCACGGTATCAGTGCATGATCAGCCACGTGATCAGTGCATGATCTGTCACAAGATTAGTGTATGATCATCCACGTGATCAGTGCATGGGCAGTCATGTGATCAGTGCATGATATAGACGTGATCAGTGCATGATCAGTCTCGTGATCAGTGCATGATAGCCACGTGATCAGTGCATGATCAGTCACCTGATGGGTGTATGATCATTCACGTGACCTGTACATGGTAGCTACATGATCATTGCATGATCAGCCACGTGAGTAGTGCATGATAGCCACGTGATCACTGCATGATCAGTCACGTGATCAGTGCATGATCAGTCATGTGACCAGTACATGGTAGCTGCGTGATCATGGCATGATCAGCCACGTGAGCAGTGCATGATAGCCACGTGATCAGTGCATGATCAGCCACGTGATCAGTGCATGATCAGTCACGTGATCAGTGCATGATCAGCCACGTGATCAGTGCATGTCCAGCCAAGTGATCAGTGCATGATAGCCACGTGATCAGTGCATGATCAGTCACGTGATCAGTGCATGATCAGTTATGTGATCAGTGTATGATCAGCCACGTGATCAGTGCATGATCAGCCACGTGATCAGTGCATGATCAATTACGTGATCAGTGCATGATCAGTCACGTGACCAGTACATGGTAGCTACGTGATCATTGCCTGATCAGCCACGTGATCAGTGCATGATAGCCACGTGATCAGTGCATGATAGCCACGTGATCAGTGCATGATCAGTCATGTGATACGTGTGTGATCAGCCACGTGATCAGTGCATGATATCCACGTGATCAGTGCATGACAGCCACGTGATCAGTGCATGAGAGCCACGTGATCAGTGCATGATCAGTCACGTGATACATGTGTGATCAGCCACGTGATCAGTGCATGATGAGCCACGTGATCAGTGCAGGATCAATTACGTGATCAGTGCATGATCAGTCACGTGACCAGTACATGGTTGCTACGTGATCGTTGCATGATCAGCCACGTGAGCAGAGCATGATAGCCACGTGATCAGTGCATGATCAGTCACGTGATCAGTACATGATCAGTCACGTGAACAGTGCATGATCATTTACGTGATCTTTGCATGATCAGTCACGTGACCAGTATATGGTTGCTACGTGATCATTCCATGACGAGCCACGTGAGCAGTGCATGATAGCCACGTGATGTGTGCATGAGTTACGTGAGCAGAGTATGATCAGCCACGTGATCAGTGCATGAGTGCCACGTGATCAGTGCATGATATGTCACGTGACAGGTGTGTGATCAGCCACGTGAACAGTGCATGTTCAGCCACGTGATCAGTGCATGATAGCCACGTGATCAGTGCATGATCAGTTACGTGAGCAGTGTATGATCAGCCACGTGATCAGTGCATGGTCAGACACGTGAACAGTGTATGATCAGCCACGTGATCAGTGCATGATATCCAAGTGATCAGTGCATGATCATCACGTGATCAGTGTATGATCAGCCACGTGAACAGTGCATGCTCAGTCACGTGATCTGGGCCTGCTGAGCTGCGTGATTACTGTCTGCTCATCTGCTTGACAATTGCCAGCTGAGCTGCACGATTCCTGCCTGTCATCTGCTTGACAATTGCCAGCTGTGCTGCGTAATTCCTGCCTGCTCAGCTGCTTGATTATTGCCAGCTGAGCAGCATGATTCCTCACACCTGAGTTCCATGATTATTGCCTGCTGACTGTTTGATTCGTGCCTACTCAGCTCTTTGTTTATTGCCTCCAGAGGCACATGATCAGTGTATGATAGCAAACATGATCAGCGCATGATCAGTCACATGATCAGCGCCATTAAGTCACGTGATCACTACATGATAGTCATGTGATCAGTCCATGCTCAGTCACGGTATCAGTGCATGATCAGCCACGTGATCAGTGCATGATCTGTCACAAGATTAGTGTATGATCATCCACGTGATCAGTGCATGGGCAGTCATGTGATCAGTGCATGATATAGACGTGAACAGTGCATGATCAGTCTCGTGATCAGTGCATGATAGCCACGTGATCAGTGCATGATCAGTCACCTGATGGGTGTATGATCATTCACGTGACCTGTACATGGTAGCTACATGATCATTGCATGATCAGCCACGTGAGTAGTGCATGATAGCCACGTGATCACTGCATGATCAGTCACGTGATCAGTGCATGATCAGTCATGTGACCAGTACATGGTAGCTGCGTGATCATGGCATGATCAGCCACGTGAGCAGTGCATGATAGCCACGTGATCAGTGCATGATCAGACACGTGATCAGTGCATGATCAGTCACGTGATCAGTGCATGATCAGGCACGTGATCAGTGTATGTCAGCCAAGTGATCAGTGCATGATAGCCACGTGATCAGTGCATGATCAGTCACGTGATCAGTGCATGATCAGTTATGTGATCAGTGTATGATCAGCCACGTGATCAGTGCATGATCAGCCACGTGATCAGTGCATGATCAATTACGTGATCAGTGCATGATCAGTCACGTGACCAGTACATGGTAGCTACGTGATCATTGCCTGATCAGCCACGTGATCAGTGCATGATAGCCACGTGATCAGTGCATGATAGCCACGTGATCAGTGCATGATCAGTCATGTGATACGTGTGTGATCAGCCACGTGATCAGTGCATGATATCCACGTGATCAGTGCATGACAGCCACGTGATCAGTGCATGAGAGCCACGTGATCAGTGCATGATCAGTCACGTGATACATGTGTGATCAGCCACGTGATCAGTGCATGATGAGCCACGTGATCAGTGCAGGATCAATTACGTGATCAGTGCATGATCAGTCACGTGACCAGTACATGGTTGCTACGTGATCGTTGCATGATCAGCCACGTGAGCAGAGCATGATAGCCACGTGATCAGTGCATGATCAGTCACGTGATCAGTACATGATCAGTCACGTGAACAGTGCATGATCATTTACGTGATCTTTGCATGATCAGTCACGTTACCAGTATATGGTTGCTACGTGATCATTCCATGACGAGCCACGTGAGCAGTGCATGATAGCCACGTGATGTGTGCATGAGTTACGTGAGCAGAGTATGATCAGCCACGTGATCAGTGCATGAGTGCCACGTGATCAGTGCATGATATGTCACGTGACAGGTGTGTGATCAGCCACGTGAACAGTGCATGTTCAGCCACGTGATCAGTGCATGATAGCCACGTGATCAGTGCATGATCAGTTACGTGAGCAGTGTATGATCAGCCACGTGATCAGTGCATGGTCAGACACGTGAACAGTGTATGATCAGCCACGTGATCAGTGCATGATATCCAAGTGATCAGTGCATGATCATCACGTGATCAGTGTATGATCAGCCACGTGAACAGTGCATGCTCAGTCACGTGATCTGGGCCTGCTGAGCTGCGTGATTACTGTCTGCTCATCTGCTTGACAATTGCCAGCTGAGCTGCACGATTCCTGCCTGTCATCTGCTTGACAATTGCCAGCTGTGCTGCGTAATTCCTGCCTGCTCAGCTGCTTGATTATTGCCAGCTGAGCAGCATGATTCCTCACACCTGAGTTCCATGATTATTGCCTGCTGACTGTTTGATTCGTGCCTACTCAGCTCTTTGTTTATTGCCTCCAGAGGCACATGATCAGTGTATGATAGCAAACATGATCAGCGCATGATCAGTCACATGATCAGCGCCATTAAGTCACGTGATCACTACATGATAGTCATGTGATCAGTCCATGCTCAGTCACGGTATCAGTGCATGATCAGCCACGTGATCAGTGCATGATCTGTCACAAGATTAGTGTATGATCATCCACGTGATCAGTGCATGGGCAGTCATGTGATCAGTGCATGATATAGACGTGAACAGTGCATGATCAGTCTCGTGATCAGTGCATGATAGCCACGTGATCAGTGCATGATCAGTCACCTGATGGGTGTATGATCATTCACGTGACCTGTACATGGTAGCTACATGATCATTGCATGATCAGCCACGTGAGTAGTTCATGATAGCCACGTGATCACTGCATGATCAGTCACGTGATCAGTGCATGATCAGTCATGTGACCAGTACATGGTAGCTGCGTGATCATGGCATGATCAGCCACGTGAGCAGTGCATGATAGCCACGTGATCAGTGCATGATCAGACACGTGATCAGTGCATGATCAGTCACGTGATCAGTGCATGATCAGCCACGTGATCAGTGCATGATGGCACGTGATCAGTGTATGTCCAGCCAAGTGATCAGTGCATGATAGCCACGTGATCAGTGCATGATCAGTCACGTGATCAGTGCATGATCAGTTATGTGATCAGTGTATGATCAGCCACGTGATCAGTGCATGATCAGCCACGTGATCAGTGCATGATCAATTACGTGATCAGTGCATGATCAGTCACGTGACCAGTACATGGTAGCTACGTGATCATTGCATGATCAGCCACGTGATCAGTGCATGATAGCCACGTGATCAGTGCATGATAGCCACGTGATCAGTGCATGATCAGTCATGTGATACGTGTGTGATCAGCCACGTGATCAGTGCATGATATCCACGTGATCAGTGCATGACAGCCACGTGATCAGTGCATGAGAGCCACGTGATCAGTGCATGATCAGTCACGTGATACATGTGTGATCAGCCACGTGATCAGTGCATGATGAGCCACGTGATCAGTGCAGGATCAATTACGTGATCAGTGCATGATCAGTCACGTGACCAGTACATGGTTGCTACGTGATCGTTGCATGATCAGCCACGTGAGCAGAGCATGATAGCCACGTGATCAGTGCATGATCAGTCACGTGATCAGTACATGATCAGTCACGTGAACAGTGCATGATCATTTACGTGATCTTTGCATGATCAGTCACGTGACCAGTATATGGTTGCTACGTGATCATTCCATGACGAGCCACGTGAGCAGTGCATGATAGCCACGTGATGTGTGCATGAGTTACGTGAGCAGAGTATGATCAGCCACGTGATCAGTGCATGAGTGCCACGTGATCAGTGCATGATATGTCACGTGACAGGTGTGTGATCAGCCACGTGAACAGTGCATGTTCAGCCACGTGATCAGTGCATGATAGCCACGTGATCAGTGCATGATCAGTTACGTGAGCAGTGTATGATCAGCCACGTGATCAGTGCATGGTCAGACACGTGAACAGTGTATGATCAGCCACGTGATCAGTGCATGATATCCAAGTGATCAGTGCATGATCATCACGTGATCAGTGTATGATCAGCCACGTGAACAGTGCATGCTCAGTCACGTGATCTGGGCCTGCTGAGCTGCGTGATTACTGTCTGCTCATCTGCTTGACAATTGCCAGCTGAGCTGCACGATTCCTGCCTGTCATCTGCTTGACAATTGCCAGCTGTGCTGCGTAATTCCTGCCTGCTCAGCTGCTTGATTATTGCCAGCTGAGCAGCATGATTCCTCACACCTGAGTTCCATGATTATTGCCTGCTGACTGTTTGATTCGTGCCTACTCAGCTCTTTGTTTATTGCCTCCAGAGGCACATGATCAGTGTATGATAGCAAACATGATCAGCGCATGATCAGTCACATGATCAGCGCCATTAAGTCACGTGATCACTACATGATAGTCATGTGATCAGTCCATGCTCAGTCACGGTATCAGTGCATGATCAGCCACGTGATCAGTGCATGATCTGTCACAAGATTAGTGTATGATCATCCACGTGATCAGTGCATGGGCAGTCATGTGATCAGTGCATGATATAGACGTGAACAGTGCATGATCAGTCTCGTGATCAGTGCATGATAGCCACGTGATCAGTGCATGATCAGTCACCTGATGGGTGTATGATCATTCACGTGACCTGTACATGGTAGCTACATGATCATTGCATGATCAGCCACGTGAGTAGTGCATGATAGCCACGTGATCACTGCATGATCAGTCACGTGATCAGTGCATGATCAGTCATGTGACCAGTACATGGTAGCTGCGTGATCATGGCATGATCAGCCACGTGAGCAGTGCATGATAGCCACGTGATCAGTGCATGATCAGACACGTGATCAGTGCATGATCAGTCACGTGATCAGTGCATGATCAGCCACGTGATCAGTGCATGATCAGTCACGTGATCAGTGCATGATCAGCCACGTGATCAGTGCATGATCAGGCACGTGATCAGTGTATGTCAGCCACGTGATCAGTGCATGATAGCCACGTGATCAGTGCATGATCAGTCACGTGATCAGTGCATGATCAGTTATGTGATCAGTGTATGATCAGCCACGTGATCAGTGCATGATCAGCCACATGATCAGTGCATGATCAATTACGTGATCAGTGCATGATCAGTCACGTGACCAGTACATGGTAGCTACGTGATCATTGCCTGATCAGCCACGTGATCAGTGCATGATAGCCACGTGATCAGTGCATGATAGCCACGTGATCAGTGCATGATCAGTCATGTGATACGTGTGTGATCAGCCACGTGATCAGTGCATGATATCCACGTGATCAGTGCATGACAGCCACGTGATCAGTGCATGAGAGCCACGTGATCAGTGCATGATCAGTCACGTGATACATGTGTGATCAGCCACGTGATCAGTGCATGATGAGCCACGTGATCAGTGCAGGATCAATTACGTGATCAGTGCATGATCAGTCACGTGACCAGTACATGGTTGCTACGTGATCGTTGCATGATCAGCCACGTGAGCAGAGCATGATAGCCACGTGATCAGTGCATGATCAGTCACGTGATCAGTACATGATCAGTCACGTGAACAGTGCATGATCATTTACGTGATCTTTGCATGATCAGTCACGTGACCAGTATATGGTTGCTACGTGATCATTCCATGACGAGCCACGTGAGCAGTGCATGATAGCCACGTGATGTGTGCATGAGTTACGTGAGCAGAGTATGATCAGCCACGTGATCAGTGCATGAGTGCCACGTGATCAGTGCATGATATGTCACGTGACAGGTGTGTGATCAGCCACGTGAACAGTGCATGTTCAGCCACGTGATCAGTGCATGATAGCCACGTGATCAGTGCATGATCAGTTACGTGAGCAGTGTATGATCAGCCACGTGATCAGTGCATGGTCAGACACGTGAACAGTGTATGATCAGCCACGTGATCAGTGCATGATATCCAAGTGATCAGTGCATGATCATCACGTGATCAGTGTATGATCAGCCACGTGAACAGTGCATGCTCAGTCACGTGATCTGGGCCTGCTGAGCTGCGTGATTACTGTCTGCTCATCTGCTTGACAATTGCCAGCTGAGCTGCACGATTCCTGCCTGTCATCTGCTTGACAATTGCCAGCTGTGCTGCGTAATTCCTGCCTGCTCAGCTGCTTGATTATTGCCAGCTGAGCAGCATGATTCCTCACACCTGAGTTCCATGATTATTGCCTGCTGACTGTTTGATTCGTGCCTACTCAGCTCTTTGTTTATTGCCTCCAGAGGCACATGATCAGTGTATGATAGCAAACATGATCAGCGCATGATCAGTCACATGATCAGCGCCATTAAGTCACGTGATCACTACATGATAGTCATGTGATCAGTCCATGCTCAGTCACGGTATCAGTGCATGATCAGCCACGTGATCAGTGCATGATCTGTCACAAGATTAGTGTATGATCATCCACGTGATCAGTGCATGGGCAGTCATGTGATCAGTGCATGATATAGACGTGATCAGTGCATGATCAGTCTCGTGATCAGTGCATGATAGCCACGTGATCAGTGCATGATCAGTCACCTGATGGGTGTATGATCATTCACGTGACCTGTACATGGTAGCTACATGATCATTGCATGATCAGCCACGTGAGTAGTTCATGATAGCCACGTGATCACTGCATGATCAGTCACGTGATCAGTGCATGATCAGTCATGTGACCAGTACATGGTAGCTGCGTGATCATGGCATGATCAGCCACGTGAGCAGTGCATGATAGCCACGTGATCAGTGCATGATCAGACACGTGATCAGTGCATGATCAGTCACGTGATCAGTGCATGATCAGCCACGTGATCAGTGTATGTCCAGCCAAGTGATCAGTGCATGATAGCCACGTGATCAGTGCATGATCAGTCACGTGATCAGTGCATGATCAGTTATGTGATCAGTGTATGATCAGCCACGTGATCAGTGCATGATCAGCCACATGATCAGTGCATGATCAATTACGTGATCAGTGCATGATCAGTCACGTGACCAGTACATGGTAGCTACGTGATCATTGCATGATCAGCCACGTGATCAGTGCATGATAGCCACGTGATCAGTGCATGATAGCCACGTGATCAGTGCATGATCAGTCATGTGATACGTGTGTGATCAGCCACGTGATCAGTGCATGATATCCACGTGATCAGTGCATGACAGCCACGTGATCAGTGCATGAGAGCCACGTGATCAGTGCATGATCAGTCACGTGATACATGTGTGATCAGCCACGTGATCAGTGCATGATGAGCCACGTGATCAGTGCAGGATCAATTACGTGATCAGTGCATGATCAGTCACGTGACCAGTACATGGTTGCTACGTGATCGTTGCATGATCAGCCACGTGAGCAGAGCATGATAGCCACGTGATCAGTGCATGATCAGTCACGTGATCAGTACATGATCAGTCACGTGAACAGTGCATGATCATTTACGTGATCTTTGCATGATCAGTCACGTGACCAGTATATGGTTGCTACGTGATCATTCCATGACGAGCCACGTGAGCAGTGCATGATAGCCACGTGATGTGTGCATGAGTTACGTGAGCAGAGTATGATCAGCCACGTGATCAGTGCATGAGTGCCACGTGATCAGTGCATGATATGTCACGTGACAGGTGTGTGATCAGCCACGTGAACAGTGCATGTTCAGCCACGTGATCAGTGCATGATAGCCACGTGATCAGTGCATGATCAGTTACGTGAGCAGTGTATGATCAGCCACGTGATCAGTGCATGGTCAGACACGTGAACAGTGTATGATCAGCCACGTGATCAGTGCATGATATCCAAGTGATCAGTGCATGATCATCACGTGATCAGTGTATGATCAGCCACGTGAACAGTGCATGCTCAGTCACGTGATCTGGGCCTGCTGAGCTGCGTGATTACTGTCTGCTCATCTGCTTGACAATTGCCAGCTGAGCTGCACGATTCCTGCCTGTCATCTGCTTGACAATTGCCAGCTGTGCTGCGTAATTCCTGCCTGCTCAGCTGCTTGATTATTGCCAGCTGAGCAGCATGATTCCTCACACCTGAGTTCCATGATTATTGCCTGCTGACTGTTTGATTCGTGCCTACTCAGCTCTTTGTTTATTGCCTCCAGAGGCACATGATCAGTGTATGATAGCAAACATGATCAGCGCATGATCAGTCACATGATCAGCGCCATTAAGTCACGTGATCACTACATGATAGTCATGTGATCAGTCCATGCTCAGTCACGGTATCAGTGCATGATCAGCCACGTGATCAGTGCATGATCTGTCACAAGATTAGTGTATGATCATCCACGTGATCAGTGCATGGGCAGTCATGTGATCAGTGCATGATATAGACGTGATCAGTGCATGATCAGTCTCGTGATCAGTGCATGATAGCCACGTGATCAGTGCATGATCAGTCACCTGATGGGTGTATGATCATTCACGTGACCTGTACATGGTAGCTACATGATCATTGCATGATCAGCCACGTGAGTAGTTCATGATAGCCACGTGATCACTGCATGATCAGTCACGTGATCAGTGCATGATCAGTCATGTGACCAGTACATGGTAGCTGCGTGATCATGGCATGATCAGCCACGTGAGCAGTGCATGATAGCCACGTGATCAGTGCATGATCAGACACGTGATCAGTGCATGATCAGTCACGTGATCAGTGCATGATCAGCCACGTGATCAGTGCATGTCAGCCAAGTGATCAGTGCATGATAGCCACGTGATCAGTGCATGATCAGTCACGTGATCAGTGCATGATCAGTTATGTGATCAGTGTATGATCAGCCACGTGATCAGTGCATGATCAGCCACGTGATCAGTGCATGATCAATTACGTGATCAGTGCATGATCAGTCACGTGACCAGTACATGGTAGCTACGTGATCATTGCATGATCAGCCACGTGATCAGTGCATGATAGCCACGTGATCAGTGCATGATAGCCACGTGATCAGTGCATGATCAGTCATGTGATACGTGTGTGATCAGCCACGTGATCAGTGCATGATATCCACGTGATCAGTGCATGACAGCCACGTGATCAGTGCATGAGAGCCACGGGATCAGTGCATGATCAGTCACGTGATACATGTGTGATCAGCCACGTGATCAGTGCATGATGAGCCACGTGATCAGTGCAGGATCAATTACGTGATCAGTGCATGATCAGTCACGTGACCAGTACATGGTTGCTACGTGATCGTTGCATGATCAGCCACGTGAGCAGAGCATGATAGCCACGTGATCAGTGCATGATCAGTCACGTGATCAGTACATGATCAGTCACGTGAACAGTGCATGATCATTTACGTGATCTTTGCATGATCAGTCACGTGACCAGTATATGGTTGCTACGTGATCATTCCATGACGAGCCACGTGAGCAGTGCATGATAGCCACGTGATGTGTGCATGAGTTACGTGAGCAGAGTATGATCAGCCACGTGATCAGTGCATGAGTGCCACGTGATCAGTGCATGATATGTCACGTGACAGGTGTGTGATCAGCCACGTGAACAGTGCATGTTCAGCCACGTGATCAGTGCATGATAGCCACGTGATCAGTGCATGATCAGTTACGTGAGCAGTGTATGATCAGCCACGTGATCAGTGCATGGTCAGACACGTGAACAGTGTATGATCAGCCACGTGATCAGTGCATGATATCCAAGTGATCAGTGCATGATCATCACGTGATCAGTGTATGATCAGCCACGTGAACAGTGCATGCTCAGTCACGTGATCTGGGCCTGCTGAGCTGCGTGATTACTGTCTGCTCATCTGCTTGACAATTGCCAGCTGAGCTGCACGATTCCTGCCTGTCATCTGCTTGACAATTGCCAGCTGTGCTGCGTAATTCCTGCCTGCTCAGCTGCTTGATTATTGCCAGCTGAGCAGCATGATTCCTCACACCTGAGTTCCATGATTATTGCCTGCTGACTGTTTGATTCGTGCCTACTCAGCTCTTTGTTTATTGCCTCCAGAGGCACATGATCAGTGTATGATAGCAAACATGATCAGCGCATGATCAGTCACATGATCAGCGCCATTAAGTCACGTGATCACTACATGATAGTCATGTGATCAGTCCATGCTCAGTCACGGTATCAGTGCATGATCAGCCACGTGATCAGTGCATGATCTGTCACAAGATTAGTGTATGATCATCCACGTGATCAGTGCATGGGCAGTCATGTGATCAGTGCATGATATAGACGTGAACAGTGCATGATCAGTCTCGTGATCAGTGCATGATAGCCACGTGATCAGTGCATGATCAGTCACCTGATGGGTGTATGATCATTCACGTGACCTGTACATGGTAGCTACATGATCATTGCATGATCAGCCACGTGAGTAGTTCATGATAGCCACGTGATCACTGCATGATCAGTCACGTGATCAGTGCATGATCAGTCATGTGACCAGTACATGGTAGCTGCGTGATCATGGCATGATCAGCCACGTGAGCAGTGCATGATAGCCACGTGATCAGTGCATGATCAGACACGTGATCAGTGCATGATCAGTCACGTGATCAGTGCATGATCAGCCACGTGATCAGTGCATGATCAGGCACGTGATCAGTGTATGTCAGCCAAGTGATCAGTGCATGATAGCCACGTGATCAGTGCATGATCAGTCACGTGATCAGTGCATGATCAGTTATGTGATCAGTGTATGATCAGCCACGTGATCAGTGCATGATCAGCCACATGATCAGTGCATGATCAATTACGTGATCAGTGCATGATCAGTCACGTGACCAGTACATGGTAGCTACGTGATCATTGCCTGATCAGCCACGTGATCAGTGCATGATAGCCACGTGATCAGTGCATGATAGCCACGTGATCAGTGCATGATCAGTCATGTGATACGTGTGTGATCAGCCACGTGATCAGTGCATGATATCCACGTGATCAGTGCATGACAGCCACGTGATCAGTGCATGAGAGCCACGTGATCAGTGCATGATCAGTCACGTGATACATGTGTGATCAGCCACGTGATCAGTGCATGATGAGCCACGTGATCAGTGCAGGATCAATTACGTGATCAGTGCATGATCAGTCACGTGACCAGTACATGGTTGCTACGTGATCGTTGCATGATCAGCCACGTGAGCAGAGCATGATAGCCACGTGATCAGTGCATGATCAGTCACGTGATCAGTACATGATCAGTCACGTGAACAGTGCATGATCATTTACGTGATCTTTGCATGATCAGTCACGTGACCAGTATATGGTTGCTACGTGATCATTCCATGACGAGCCACGTGAGCAGTGCATGATAGCCACGTGATGTGTGCATGAGTTACGTGAGCAGAGTATGATCAGCCACGTGATCAGTGCATGAGTGCCACGTGATCAGTGCATGATATGTCACGTGACAGGTGTGTGATCAGCCACGTGAACAGTGCATGTTCAGCCACGTGATCAGTGCATGATAGCCACGTGATCAGTGCATGATCAGTTACGTGAGCAGTGTATGATCAGCCACGTGATCAGTGCATGGTCAGACACGTGAACAGTGTATGATCAGCCACGTGATCAGTGCATGATATCCAAGTGATCAGTGCATGATCATCACGTGATCAGTGTATGATCAGCCACGTGAACAGTGCATGCTCAGTCACGTGATCTGGGCCTGCTGAGCTGCGTGATTACTGTCTGCTCATCTGCTTGACAATTGCCAGCTGAGCTGCACGATTCCTGCCTGTCATCTGCTTGACAATTGCCAGCTGTGCTGCGTAATTCCTGCCTGCTCAGCTGCTTGATTATTGCCAGCTGAGCAGCATGATTCCTCACACCTGAGTTCCATGATTATTGCCTGCTGACTGTTTGATTCGTGCCTACTCAGCTCTTTGTTTATTGCCTCCAGAGGCACATGATCAGTGTATGATAGCAAACATGATCAGCGCATGATCAGTCACATGATCAGCGCCATTAAGTCACGTGATCACTACATGATAGTCATGTGATCAGTCCATGCTCAGTCACGGTATCAGTGCATGATCAGCCACGTGATCAGTGCATGATCTGTCACAAGATTAGTGTATGATCATCCACGTGATCAGTGCATGGGCAGTCATGTGATCAGTGCATGATATAGACGTGAACAGTGCATGATCAGTCTCGTGATCAGTGCATGATAGCCACGTGATCAGTGCATGATCAGTCACCTGATGGGTGTATGATCATTCACGTGACCTGTACATGGTAGCTACATGATCATTGCATGATCAGCCACGTGAGTAGTTCATGATAGCCACGTGATCACTGCATGATCAGTCACGTGATCAGTGCATGATCAGTCATGTGACCAGTACATGGTAGCTGCGTGATCATGGCATGATCAGCCACGTGAGCAGTGCATGATAGCCACGTGATCAGTGCATGATCAGACACGTGATCAGTGCATGATCAGTCACGTGATCAGTGCATGATCAGCCACGTGATCAGTGCATGATCAGTCACGTGATCAGTGCATGATCAGCCACGTGATCAGTGCATGATCAGGCACGTGATCAGTGTATGTCAGCCAAGTGATCAGTGCATGATAGCCACGTGATCAGTGCATGATCAGTCACGTGATCAGTGCATGATCAGTTATGTGATCAGTGTATGATCAGCCACGTGATCAGTGCATGATCAGCCACATGATCAGTGCATGATCAATTACGTGATCAGTGCATGATCAGTCACGTGACCAGTACATGGTAGCTACGTGATCATTGCATGATCAGCCACGTGATCAGTGCATGATAGCCACGTGATCAGTGCATGATAGCCACGTGATCAGTGCATGATCAGTCATGTGATACGTGTGTGATCAGCCACGTGATCAGTGCATGATATCCACGTGATCAGTGCATGACAGCCACGTGATCAGTGCATGAGAGCCACGTGATCAGTGCATGATCAGTCACGTGATACATGTGTGATCAGCCACGTGATCAGTGCATGATGAGCCACGTGATCAGTGCAGGATCAATTACGTGATCAGTGCATGATCAGTCACGTGACCAGTACATGGTTGCTACGTGATCGTTGCATGATCAGCCACGTGAGCAGAGCATGATAGCCACGTGATCAGTGCATGATCAGTCACGTGATCAGTACATGATCAGTCACGTGAACAGTGCATGATCATTTACGTGATCTTTGCATGATCAGTCACGTTACCAGTATATGGTTGCTACGTGATCATTCCATGACGAGCCACGTGAGCAGTGCATGATAGCCACGTGATGTGTGCATGAGTTACGTGAGCAGAGTATGATCAGCCACGTGATCAGTGCATGAGTGCCACGTGATCAGTGCATGATATGTCACGTGACAGGTGTGTGATCAGCCACGTGAACAGTGCATGTTCAGCCACGTGATCAGTGCATGATAGCCACGTGATCAGTGCATGATCAGTTACGTGAGCAGTGTATGATCAGCCACGTGATCAGTGCATGGTCAGACACGTGAACAGTGTATGATCAGCCACGTGATCAGTGCATGATATCCAAGTGATCAGTGCATGATCATCACGTGATCAGTGTATGATCAGCCACGTGAACAGTGCATGCTCAGTCACGTGATCTGGGCCTGCTGAGCTGCGTGATTACTGTCTGCTCATCTGCTTGACAATTGCCAGCTGAGCTGCACGATTCCTGCCTGTCATCTGCTTGACAATTGCCAGCTGTGCTGCGTAATTCCTGCCTGCTCAGCTGCTTGATTATTGCCAGCTGAGCAGCATGATTCCTCACACCTGAGTTCCATGATTATTGCCTGCTGACTGTTTGATTCGTGCCTACTCAGCTCTTTGTTTATTGCCTCCAGAGGCACATGATCAGTGTATGATAGCAAACATGATCAGCGCATGATCAGTCACATGATCAGCGCCATTAAGTCACGTGATCACTACATGATAGTCATGTGATCAGTCCATGCTCAGTCACGGTATCAGTGCATGATCAGCCACGTGATCAGTGCATGATCTGTCACAAGATTAGTGTATGATCATCCACGTGATCAGTGCATGGGCAGTCATGTGATCAGTGCATGATATAGACGTGAACAGTGCATGATCAGTCTCGTGATCAGTGCATGATAGCCACGTGATCAGTGCATGATCAGTCACCTGATGGGTGTATGATCATTCACGTGACCTGTACATGGTAGCTACATGATCATTGCATGATCAGCCACGTGAGTAGTTCATGATAGCCACGTGATCACTGCATGATCAGTCACGTGATCAGTGCATGATCAGTCATGTGACCAGTACATGGTAGCTGCGTGATCATGGCATGATCAGCCACGTGAGCAGTGCATGATAGCCACGTGATCAGTGCATGATCAGACACGTGATCAGTGCATGATCAGTCACGTGATCAGTGCATGATCAGCCACGTGATCAGTGCATGTCAGCCACGTGATCAGTGCATGATAGCCACGTGATCAGTGCATGATCAGTCACGTGATCAGTGCATGATCAGTTATGTGATCAGTGTATGATCAGCCACGTGATCAGTGCATGATCAGCCACATGATCAGTGCATGATCAATTACGTGATCAGTGCATGATCAGTCACGTGACCAGTACATGGTAGCTACGTGATCATTGCCTGATCAGCCACGTGATCAGTGCATGATAGCCACGTGATCAGTGCATGATAGCCACGTGATCAGTGCATGATCAGTCATGTGATACGTGTGTGATCAGCCACGTGATCAGTGCATGATATCCACGTGATCAGTGCATGACAGCCACGTGATCAGTGCATGAGAGCCACGTGATCAGTGCATGATCAGTCACGTGATACATGTGTGATCAGCCACGTGATCAGTGCATGATGAGCCACGTGATCAGTGCAGGATCAATTACGTGATCAGTGCATGATCAGTCACGTGACCAGTACATGGTTGCTACGTGATCGTTGCATGATCAGCCACGTGAGCAGAGCATGATAGCCACGTGATCAGTGCATGATCAGTCACGTGATCAGTACATGATCAGTCACGTGAACAGTGCATGATCATTTACGTGATCTTTGCATGATCAGTCACGTGACCAGTATATGGTTGCTACGTGATCATTCCATGACGAGCCACGTGAGCAGTGCATGATAGCCACGTGATGTGTGCATGAGTTACGTGAGCAGAGTATGATCAGCCACGTGATCAGTGCATGAGTGCCACGTGATCAGTGCATGATATGTCACGTGACAGGTGTGTGATCAGCCACGTGAACAGTGCATGTTCAGCCACGTGATCAGTGCATGATAGCCACGTGATCAGTGCATGATCAGTTACGTGAGCAGTGTATGATCAGCCACGTGATCAGTGCATGGTCAGACACGTGAACAGTGTATGATCAGCCACGTGATCAGTGCATGATATCCAAGTGATCAGTGCATGATCATCACGTGATCAGTGTATGATCAGCCACGTGAACAGTGCATGCTCAGTCACGTGATCTGGGCCTGCTGAGCTGCGTGATTACTGTCTGCTCATCTGCTTGACAATTGCCAGCTGAGCTGCACGATTCCTGCCTGTCATCTGCTTGACAATTGCCAGCTGTGCTGCGTAATTCCTGCCTGCTCAGCTGCTTGATTATTGCCAGCTGAGCAGCATGATTCCTCACACCTGAGTTCCATGATTATTGCCTGCTGACTGTTTGATTCGTGCCTACTCAGCTCTTTGTTTATTGCCTCCAGAGGCACATGATCAGTGTATGATAGCAAACATGATCAGCGCATGATCAGTCACATGATCAGCGCCATTAAGTCACGTGATCACTACATGATAGTCATGTGATCAGTCCATGCTCAGTCACGGTATCAGTGCATGATCAGCCACGTGATCAGTGCATGATCTGTCACAAGATTAGTGTATGATCATCCACGTGATCAGTGCATGGGCAGTCATGTGATCAGTGCATGATATAGACGTGAACAGTGCATGATCAGTCTCGTGATCAGTGCATGATAGCCACGTGATCAGTGCATGATCAGTCACCTGATGGGTGTATGATCATTCACGTGACCTGTACATGGTAGCTACATGATCATTGCATGATCAGCCACGTGAGTAGTTCATGATAGCCACGTGATCACTGCATGATCAGTCACGTGATCAGTGCATGATCAGTCATGTGACCAGTACATGGTAGCTGCGTGATCATGGCATGATCAGCCACGTGAGCAGTGCATGATAGCCACGTGATCAGTGCATGATCAGACACGTGATCAGTGCATGATCAGTCACGTGATCAGTGCATGATCAGCCACGTGATCAGTGCATGATCAGTCACGTGATCAGTGCATGATCAGCCACGTGATCAGTGCATGACCAGGCACGTGATCAGTGTATGTCAGCCAAGTGATCAGTGCATGATAGCCACGTGATCAGTGCATGATCAGTCACGTGATCAGTGCATGATCAGTTATGTGATCAGTGTATGATCAGCCACGTGATCAGTGCATGATCAGCCACATGATCAGTGCATGATCAATTACGTGATCAGTGCATGATCAGTCACGTGACCAGTACATGGTAGCTACGTGATCATTGCCTGATCAGCCACGTGATCAGTGCATGATAGCCACGTGATCAGTGCATGATAGCCACGTGATCAGTGCATGATCAGTCATGTGATACGTGTGTGATCAGCCACGTGATCAGTGCATGATATCCACGTGATCAGTGCATGACAGCCACGTGATCAGTGCATGAGAGCCACGTGATCAGTGCATGATCAGTCACGTGATACATGTGTGATCAGCCACGTGATCAGTGCATGATGAGCCACGTGATCAGTGCAGGATCAATTACGTGATCAGTGCATGATCAGTCACGTGACCAGTACATGGTTGCTACGTGATCGTTGCATGATCAGCCACGTGAGCAGAGCATGATAGCCACGTGATCAGTGCATGATCAGTCACGTGATCAGTACATGATCAGTCACGTGAACAGTGCATGATCATTTACGTGATCTTTGCATGATCAGTCACGTTACCAGTATATGGTTGCTACGTGATCATTCCATGACGAGCCACGTGAGCAGTGCATGATAGCCACGTGATGTGTGCATGAGTTACGTGAGCAGAGTATGATCAGCCACGTGATCAGTGCATGAGTGCCACGTGATCAGTGCATGATATGTCACGTGACAGGTGTGTGATCAGCCACGTGAACAGTGCATGTTCAGCCACGTGATCAGTGCATGATAGCCACGTGATCAGTGCATGATCAGTTACGTGAGCAGTGTATGATCAGCCACGTGATCAGTGCATGGTCAGACACGTGAACAGTGTATGATCAGCCACGTGATCAGTGCATGATATCCAAGTGATCAGTGCATGATCATCACGTGATCAGTGTATGATCAGCCACGTGAACAGTGCATGCTCAGTCACGTGATCTGGGCCTGCTGAGCTGCGTGATTACTGTCTGCTCATCTGCTTGACAATTGCCAGCTGAGCTGCACGATTCCTGCCTGTCATCTGCTTGACAATTGCCAGCTGTGCTGCGTAATTCCTGCCTGCTCAGCTGCTTGATTATTGCCAGCTGAGCAGCATGATTCCTCACACCTGAGTTCCATGATTATTGCCTGCTGACTGTTTGATTCGTGCCTACTCAGCTCTTTGTTTATTGCCTCCAGAGGCACATGATCAGTGTATGATAGCAAACATGATCAGCGCATGATCAGTCACATGATCAGCGCCATTAAGTCACGTGATCACTACATGATAGTCATGTGATCAGTCCATGCTCAGTCACGGTATCAGTGCATGATCAGCCACGTGATCAGTGCATGATCTGTCACAAGATTAGTGTATGATCATCCACGTGATCAGTGCATGGGCAGTCATGTGATCAGTGCATGATATAGACGTGATCAGTGCATGATCAGTCTCGTGATCAGTGCATGATAGCCACGTGATCAGTGCATGATCAGTCACCTGATGGGTGTATGATCATTCACGTGACCTGTACATGGTAGCTACATGATCATTGCATGATCAGCCACGTGAGTAGTTCATGATAGCCACGTGATCACTGCATGATCAGTCACGTGATCAGTGCATGATCAGTCATGTGACCAGTACATGGTAGCTGCGTGATCATGGCATGATCAGCCACGTGAGCAGTGCATGATAGCCACGTGATCAGTGCATGATCAGACACGTGATCAGTGCATGATCAGTCACGTGATCAGTGCATGATCAGCCACGTGATCAGTGCATGACCAGACGTGATCAGTGTATGTCAGCCAAGTGATCAGTGCATGATAGCCACGTGATCAGTGCATGATCAGTCACGTGATCAGTGCATGATCAGTTATGTGATCAGTGTATGATCAGCCACGTGATCAGTGCATGATCAGCCACATGATCAGTGCATGATCAATTACGTGATCAGTGCATGATCAGTCACGTGACCAGTACATGGTAGCTACGTGATCATTGCATGATCAGCCACGTGATCAGTGCATGATAGCCACGTGATCAGTGCATGATAGCCACGTGATCAGTGCATGATCAGTCATGTGATACGTGTGTGATCAGCCACGTGATCAGTGCATGATATCCACGTGATCAGTGCATGACAGCCACGTGATCAGTGCATGAGAGCCACGGGATCAGTGCATGATCAGTCACGTGATACATGTGTGATCAGCCACGTGATCAGTGCATGATGAGCCACGTGATCAGTGCAGGATCAATTACGTGATCAGTGCATGATCAGTCACGTGACCAGTACATGGTTGCTACGTGATCGTTGCATGATCAGCCACGTGAGCAGAGCATGATAGCCACGTGATCAGTGCATGATCAGTCACGTGATCAGTACATGATCAGTCACGTGAACAGTGCATGATCATTTACGTGATCTTTGCATGATCAGTCACGTGACCAGTATATGGTTGCTACGTGATCATTCCATGACGAGCCACGTGAGCAGTGCATGATAGCCACGTGATGTGTGCATGAGTTACGTGAGCAGAGTATGATCAGCCACGTGATCAGTGCATGAGTGCCACGTGATCAGTGCATGATATGTCACGTGACAGGTGTGTGATCAGCCACGTGAACAGTGCATGTTCAGCCACGTGATCAGTGCATGATAGCCACGTGATCAGTGCATGATCAGTTACGTGAGCAGTGTATGATCAGCCACGTGATCAGTGCATGGTCAGACACGTGAACAGTGTATGATCAGCCACGTGATCAGTGCATGATATCCAAGTGATCAGTGCATGATCATCACGTGATCAGTGTATGATCAGCCACGTGAACAGTGCATGCTCAGTCACGTGATCTGGGCCTGCTGAGCTGCGTGATTACTGTCTGCTCATCTGCTTGACAATTGCCAGCTGAGCTGCACGATTCCTGCCTGTCATCTGCTTGACAATTGCCAGCTGTGCTGCGTAATTCCTGCCTGCTCAGCTGCTTGATTATTGCCAGCTGAGCAGCATGATTCCTCACACCTGAGTTCCATGATTATTGCCTGCTGACTGTTTGATTCGTGCCTACTCAGCTCTTTGTTTATTGCCTCCAGAGGCACATGATCAGTGTATGATAGCAAACATGATCAGCGCATGATCAGTCACATGATCAGCGCCATTAAGTCACGTGATCACTACATGATAGTCATGTGATCAGTCCATGCTCAGTCACGGTATCAGTGCATGATCAGCCACGTGATCAGTGCATGATCTGTCACAAGATTAGTGTATGATCATCCACGTGATCAGTGCATGGGCAGTCATGTGATCAGTGCATGATATAGACGTGAACAGTGCATGATCAGTCTCGTGATCAGTGCATGATAGCCACGTGATCAGTGCATGATCAGTCACCTGATGGGTGTATGATCATTCACGTGACCTGTACATGGTAGCTACATGATCATTGCATGATCAGCCACGTGAGTAGTTCATGATAGCCACGTGATCACTGCATGATCAGTCACGTGATCAGTGCATGATCAGTCATGTGACCAGTACATGGTAGCTGCGTGATCATGGCATGATCAGCCACGTGAGCAGTGCATGATAGCCACGTGATCAGTGCATGATCAGACACGTGATCAGTGCATGATCAGTCACGTGATCAGTGCATGATCAGCCACGTGATCAGTGCATGATCAGTCACGTGATCAGTGCATGATCAGCCACGTGATCAGTGCATGATAGCCACGTGATCAGTGCATGATCAGTCATGTGATCGTGTGTGATCAGCCACGTGATCAGTGCATGATATCCACGTGATCAGTGCATGACAGCCACGTGATCAGTGCATGAGAGCCACGTGATCAGTGCATGATCAGTCACGTGATACATGTGTGATCAGCCACGTGATCAGTGCATGATGAGCCACGTGATCAGTGCATGATCAGTTACGTGATCAGTGCATGATCAGTCACGTGACCACTACATGGTTGCTACGTGATCGTTGCATGATCAGCCACGTGAGCAGAGCATGATAGCCACGTGATCAGTGCATGATCAGTCACGTGATCAGTACATGATCAGTCACGTGAACAGTGCATGATCATTTACGTGATCTTTGCATGATCAGTCACGTGACCAGTATATGGTTGCTACGTGATCATTCCATGACGAGCCACGTGAGCAGTGCATGATAGCCACGTGATGTGTGCATGAGTTACGTGAGCAGAGTATGATCAGCCACGTGATCAGTGCATGAGTGCCACGTGATCAGTGCATGATATGTCACGTGACAGGTGTGTGATCAGCCACGTGAACAGTGCATGTTCAGCCACGTGATCAGTGCATGATAGCCACGTGATCAGTGCATGATCAGTTACGTGAGCAGTGTATGATCAGCCACGTGATCAGTGCATGGTCAGACACGTGAACAGTGTATGATCAGCCACGTGATCAGTGCATGATATCCAAGTGATCAGTGCATGATCATCACGTGATCAGTGTATGATCAGCCACGTGAACAGTGCATGCTCAGTCACGTGATCTGGGCCTGCTGAGCTGCGTGATTACTGTCTGCTCATCTGCTTGACAATTGCCAGCTGAGCTGCACGATTCCTGCCTGTCATCTGCTTGACAATTGCCAGCTGTGCTGCGTAATTCCTGCCTGCTCAGCTGCTTGATTATTGCCAGCTGAGCAGCATGATTCCTCACACCTGAGTTCCATGATTATTGCCTGCTGACTGTTTGATTCGTGCCTACTCAGCTCTTTGTTTATTGCCTCCAGAGGCACATGATCAGTGTATGATAGCAAACATGATCAGCGCATGATCAGTCACATGATCAGCGCCATTAAGTCACGTGATCACTACATGATAGTCATGTGATCAGTCCATGCTCAGTCACGGTATCAGTGCATGATCAGCCACGTGATCAGTGCATGATCTGTCACAAGATTAGTGTATGATCATCCACGTGATCAGTGCATGGGCAGTCATGTGATCAGTGCATGATATAGACGTGATCAGTGCATGATCAGTCTCGTGATCAGTGCATGATAGCCACGTGATCAGTGCATGATCAGTCACCTGATGGGTGTATGATCATTCACGTGACCTGTACATGGTAGCTACATGATCATTGCATGATCAGCCACGTGAGTAGTGCATGATAGCCACGTGATCACTGCATGATCAGTCACGTGATCAGTGCATGATCAGTCATGTGACCAGTACATGGTAGCTGCGTGATCATGGCATGATCAGCCACGTGAGCAGTGCATGATAGCCACGTGATCAGTGCATGATCAGACACGTGATCAGTGCATGATCAGTCACGTGATCAGTGCATGATCAGCCACGTGATCAGTGCATGATCAGGCACGTGATCAGTGTATGTCAGCCAAGTGATCAGTGCATGATAGCCACGTGATCAGTGCATGATCAGTCACGTGATCAGTGCATGATCAGTTATGTGATCAGTGTATGATCAGCCACGTGATCAGTGCATGATCAGCCACGTGATCAGTGCATGATCAATTACGTGATCAGTGCATGATCAGTCACGTGACCAGTACATGGTAGCTACGTGATCATTGCATGATCAGCCACGTGATCAGTGCATGATAGCCACGTGATCAGTGCATGATAGCCACGTGATCAGTGCATGATCAGTCATGTGATACGTGTGTGATCAGCCACGTGATCAGTGCATGATATCCACGTGATCAGTGCATGACAGCCACGTGATCAGTGCATGAGAGCCACGTGATCAGTGCATGATCAGTCACGTGATACATGTGTGATCAGCCACGTGATCAGTGCATGATGAGCCACGTGATCAGTGCATGATCAATTACGTGATCAGTGCATGATCAGTCACGTGACCAGTACATGGTTGCTACGTGATCGTTGCATGATCAGCCACGTGAGCAGAGCATGATAGCCACGTGATCAGTGCATGATCAGTCACGTGATCAGTACATGATCAGTCACGTGAACAGTGCATGATCATTTACGTGATCTTTGCATGATCAGTCACGTGACCAGTATATGGTTGCTACGTGATCATTCCATGACGAGCCACGTGAGCAGTGCATGATAGCCACGTGATGTGTGCATGAGTTACGTGAGCAGAGTATGATCAGCCACGTGATCAGTGCATGAGTGCCACGTGATCAGTGCATGATATGTCACGTGACAGGTGTGTGATCAGCCACGTGAACAGTGCATGTTCAGCCACGTGATCAGTGCATGATAGCCACGTGATCAGTGCATGATCAGTTACGTGAGCAGTGTATGATCAGCCACGTGATCAGTGCATGGTCAGACACGTGAACAGTGTATGATCAGCCACGTGATCAGTGCATGATATCCAAGTGATCAGTGCATGATCATCACGTGATCAGTGTATGATCAGCCACGTGAACAGTGCATGCTCAGTCACGTGATCTGGGCCTGCTGAGCTGCGTGATTACTGTCTGCTCATCTGCTTGACAATTGCCAGCTGAGCTGCACGATTCCTGCCTGTCATCTGCTTGACAATTGCCAGCTGTGCTGCGTAATTCCTGCCTGCTCAGCTGCTTGATTATTGCCAGCTGAGCAGCATGATTCCTCACACCTGAGTTCCATGATTATTGCCTGCTGACTGTTTGATTCGTGCCTACTCAGCTCTTTGTTTATTGCCTCCAGAGGCACATGATCAGTGTATGATAGCAAACATGATCAGCGCATGATCAGTCACATGATCAGCGCCATTAAGTCACGTGATCACTACATGATAGTCATGTGATCAGTCCATGCTCAGTCACGGTATCAGTGCATGATCAGCCACGTGATCAGTGCATGATCTGTCACAAGATTAGTGTATGATCATCCACGTGATCAGTGCATGGGCAGTCATGTGATCAGTGCATGATATAGACGTGATCAGTGCATGATCAGTCTCGTGATCAGTGCATGATAGCCACGTGATCAGTGCATGATCAGTCACCTGATGGGTGTATGATCATTCACGTGACCTGTACATGGTAGCTACATGATCATTGCATGATCAGCCACGTGAGTAGTTCATGATAGCCACGTGATCACTGCATGATCAGTCACGTGATCAGTGCATGATCAGTCATGTGACCAGTACATGGTAGCTGCGTGATCATGGCATGATCAGCCACGTGAGCAGTGCATGATAGCCACGTGATCAGTGCATGATCAGACACGTGATCAGTGCATGATCAGTCACGTGATCAGTGCATGATCAGCCACGTGATCAGTGCATGATCAGTCACGTGATCAGTGCATGATCAGCCACGTGATCAGTGCATGATCAGGCACGTGATCAGTGTATGTCAGCCAAGTGATCAGTGCATGATAGCCACGTGATCAGTGCATGATCAGTCACGTGATCAGTGCATGATCAGTTACGTGATCAGTGTATGATCAGCCACGTGATCAGTGCATGATCAGCCACGTGATCAGTGCATGATCAATTACGTGATCAGTGCATGATCAGTCACGTGACCAGTACATGGTAGCTACGTGATCATTGCATGATCAGCCACGTGATCAGTGCATGATAGCCACGTGATCAGTGCATGATAGCCACGTGATCAGTGCATGATCAGTCATGTGATACGTGTGTGATCAGCCACGTGATCAGTGCATGATATCCACGTGATCAGTGCATGACAGCCACGTGATCAGTGCATGAGAGCCACGTGATCAGTGCATGATCAGTCACGTGATACATGTGTGATCAGCCACGTGATCAGTGCATGATGAGCCACGTGATCAGTGCAGGATCAATTACGTGATCAGTGCATGATCAGTCACGTGACCAGTACATGGTTGCTACGTGATCGTTGCATGATCAGCCACGTGAGCAGAGCATGATAGCCACGTGATCAGTGCATGATCAGTCACGTGATCAGTACATGATCAGTCACGTGAACAGTGCATGATCATTTACGTGATCTTTGCATGATCAGTCACGTGACCAGTATATGGTTGCTACGTGATCATTCCATGACGAGCCACGTGAGCAGTGCATGATAGCCACGTGATGTGTGCATGAGTTACGTGAGCAGAGTATGATCAGCCACGTGATCAGTGCATGAGTGCCACGTGATCAGTGCATGATATGTCACGTGACAGGTGTGTGATCAGCCACGTGAACAGTGCATGTTCAGCCACGTGATCAGTGCATGATAGCCACGTGATCAGTGCATGATCAGTTACGTGAGCAGTGTATGATCAGCCACGTGATCAGTGCATGGTCAGACACGTGAACAGTGTATGATCAGCCACGTGATCAGTGCATGATATCCAAGTGATCAGTGCATGATCATCACGTGATCAGTGTATGATCAGCCACGTGAACAGTGCATGCTCAGTCACGTGATCTGGGCCTGCTGAGCTGCGTGATTACTGTCTGCTCATCTGCTTGACAATTGCCAGCTGAGCTGCACGATTCCTGCCTGTCATCTGCTTGACAATTGCCAGCTGTGCTGCGTAATTCCTGCCTGCTCAGCTGCTTGATTATTGCCAGCTGAGCAGCATGATTCCTCACACCTGAGTTCCATGATTATTGCCTGCTGACTGTTTGATTCGTGCCTACTCAGCTCTTTGTTTATTGCCTCCAGAGGCACATGATCAGTGTATGATAGCAAACATGATCAGCGCATGATCAGTCACATGATCAGCGCCATTAAGTCACGTGATCACTACATGATAGTCATGTGATCAGTCCATGCTCAGTCACGGTATCAGTGCATGATCAGCCACGTGATCAGTGCATGATCTGTCACAAGATTAGTGTATGATCATCCACGTGATCAGTGCATGGGCAGTCATGTGATCAGTGCATGATATAGACGTGATCAGTGCATGATCAGTCTCGTGATCAGTGCATGATAGCCACGTGATCAGTGCATGATCAGTCACCTGATGGGTGTATGATCATTCACGTGACCTGTACATGGTAGCTACATGATCATTGCATGATCAGCCACGTGAGTAGTGCATGATAGCCACGTGATCACTGCATGATCAGTCACGTGATCAGTGCATGATCAGTCATGTGACCAGTACATGGTAGCTGCGTGATCATGGCATGATCAGCCACGTGAGCAGTGCATGATAGCCACGTGATCAGTGCATGATCAGACACGTGATCAGTGCATGATCAGTCACGTGATCAGTGCATGATCAGCCACGTGATCAGTGCATGATCAGTCACGTGATCAGTGCATGATCAGCCACGTGATCAGTGCATGATCAGGCACGTGATCAGTGTATGTCAGCCAAGTGATCAGTGCATGATAGCCACGTGATCAGTGCATGATCAGTCACGTGATCAGTGCATGATCAGTTATGTGATCAGTGTATGATCAGCCACGTGATCAGTGCATGATCAGCCACGTGATCAGTGCATGATCAATTACGTGATCAGTGCATGATCAGTCACGTGACCAGTACATGGTAGCTACGTGATCATTGCATGATCAGCCACGTGATCAGTGCATGATAGCCACGTGATCAGTGCATGATAGCCACGTGATCAGTGCATGATCAGTCATGTGATACGTGTGTGATCAGCCACGTGATCAGTGCATGATATCCACGTGATCAGTGCATGACAGCCACGTGATCAGTGCATGAGAGCCACGTGATCAGTGCATGATCAGTCACGTGATACATGTGTGATCAGCCACGTGATCAGTGCATGATGAGCCACGTGATCAGTGCAGGATCAATTACGTGATCAGTGCATGATCAGTCACGTGACCAGTACATGGTTGCTACGTGATCGTTGCATGATCAGCCACGTGAGCAGAGCATGATAGCCACGTGATCAGTGCATGATCAGTCACGTGATCAGTACATGATCAGTCACGTGAACAGTGCATGATCATTTACGTGATCTTTGCATGATCAGTCACGTGACCAGTATATGGTTGCTACGTGATCATTCCATGACGAGCCACGTGAGCAGTGCATGATAGCCACGTGATGTGTGCATGAGTTACGTGAGCAGAGTATGATCAGCCACGTGATCAGTGCATGAGTGCCACGTGATCAGTGCATGATATGTCACGTGACAGGTGTGTGATCAGCCACGTGAACAGTGCATGTTCAGCCACGTGATCAGTGCATGATAGCCACGTGATCAGTGCATGATCAGTTACGTGAGCAGTGTATGATCAGCCACGTGATCAGTGCATGGTCAGACACGTGAACAGTGTATGATCAGCCACGTGATCAGTGCATGATATCCAAGTGATCAGTGCATGATCATCACGTGATCAGTGTATGATCAGCCACGTGAACAGTGCATGCTCAGTCACGTGATCTGGGCCTGCTGAGCTGCGTGATTACTGTCTGCTCATCTGCTTGACAATTGCCAGCTGAGCTGCACGATTCCTGCCTGTCATCTGCTTGACAATTGCCAGCTGTGCTGCGTAATTCCTGCCTGCTCAGCTGCTTGATTATTGCCAGCTGAGCAGCATGATTCCTCACACCTGAGTTCCATGATTATTGCCTGCTGACTGTTTGATTCGTGCCTACTCAGCTCTTTGTTTATTGCCTCCAGAGGCACATGATCAGTGTATGATAGCAAACATGATCAGCGCATGATCAGTCACATGATCAGCGCCATTAAGTCACGTGATCACTACATGATAGTCATGTGATCAGTCCATGCTCAGTCACGGTATCAGTGCATGATCAGCCACGTGATCAGTGCATGATCTGTCACAAGATTAGTGTATGATCATCCACGTGATCAGTGCATGGGCAGTCATGTGATCAGTGCATGATATAGACGTGAACAGTGCATGATCAGTCTCGTGATCAGTGCATGATAGCCACGTGATCAGTGCATGATCAGTCACCTGATGGGTGTATGATCATTCACGTGACCTGTACATGGTAGCTACATGATCATTGCATGATCAGCCACGTGAGTAGTGCATGATAGCCACGTGATCACTGCATGATCAGTCACGTGATCAGTGCATGATCAGTCATGTGACCAGTACATGGTAGCTGCGTGATCATGGCATGATCAGCCACGTGAGCAGTGCATGATAGCCACGTGATCAGTGCATGATCAGACGTGATCAGTGCATGATCAGTCACGTGATCAGTGCATGATCAGCACGTGATCAGTGTATGTCAGCCACGTGATCAGTGCATGATAGCCACGTGATCAGTGCATGATCAGTCACGTGATCAGTGCATGATCAGTTATGTGATCAGTGTATGATCAGCCACGTGATCAGTGCATGATCAGCCACATGATCAGTGCATGATCAATTACGTGATCAGTGCATGATCAGTCACGTGACCAGTACATGGTAGCTACGTGATCATTGCATGATCAGCCACGTGATCAGTGCATGATAGCCACGTGATCAGTGCATGATAGCCACGTGATCAGTGCATGATCAGTCATGTGATACATGTGTGATCAGCCACGTGATCAGTGCATGATATCCACGTGATCAGTGCATGACAGCCACGTGATCAGTGCATGAGAGCCACGTGATCAGTGCATGATCAGTCACGTGATACATGTGTGATCAGCCACGTGATCAGTGCATGATGAGCCACGTGATCAGTGCAGGATCAATTACGTGATCAGTGCATGATCAGTCACGTGACCAGTACATGGTTGCTACGTGATCGTTGCATGATCAGCCACGTGAGCAGAGCATGATAGCCACGTGATCAGTGCATGATCAGTCACGTGATCAGTACATGATCAGTCACGTGAACAGTGCATGATCATTTACGTGATCTTTGCATGATCAGTCACGTGACCAGTATATGGTTGCTACGTGATCATTCCATGACGAGCCACGTGAGCAGTGCATGATAGCCACGTGATGTGTGCATGAGTTACGTGAGCAGAGTATGATCAGCCACGTGATCAGTGCATGAGTGCCACGTGATCAGTGCATGATATGTCACGTGACAGGTGTGTGATCAGCCACGTGAACAGTGCATGTTCAGCCACGTGATCAGTGCATGATAGCCACGTGATCAGTGCATGATCAGTTACGTGAGCAGTGTATGATCAGCCACGTGATCAGTGCATGGTCAGACACGTGAACAGTGTATGATCAGCCACGTGATCAGTGCATGATATCCAAGTGATCAGTGCATGATCATCACGTGATCAGTGTATGATCAGCCACGTGAACAGTGCATGCTCAGTCACGTGATCTGGGCCTGCTGAGCTGCGTGATTACTGTCTGCTCATCTGCTTGACAATTGCCAGCTGAGCTGCACGATTCCTGCCTGTCATCTGCTTGACAATTGCCAGCTGTGCTGCGTAATTCCTGCCTGCTCAGCTGCTTGATTATTGCCAGCTGAGCAGCATGATTCCTCACACCTGAGTTCCATGATTATTGCCTGCTGACTGTTTGATTCGTGCCTACTCAGCTCTTTGTTTATTGCCTCCAGAGGCACATGATCAGTGTATGATAGCAAACATGATCAGCGCATGATCAGTCACATGATCAGCGCCATTAAGTCACGTGATCACTACATGATAGTCATGTGATCAGTCCATGCTCAGTCACGGTATCAGTGCATGATCAGCCACGTGATCAGTGCATGATCTGTCACAAGATTAGTGTATGATCATCCACGTGATCAGTGCATGGGCAGTCATGTGATCAGTGCATGATATAGACGTGATCAGTGCATGATCAGTCTCGTGATCAGTGCATGATAGCCACGTGATCAGTGCATGATCAGTCACCTGATGGGTGTATGATCATTCACGTGACCTGTACATGGTAGCTACATGATCATTGCATGATCAGCCACGTGAGTAGTGCATGATAGCCACGTGATCACTGCATGATCAGTCACGTGATCAGTGCATGATCAGTCATGTGACCAGTACATGGTAGCTGCGTGATCATGGCATGATCAGCCACGTGAGCAGTGCATGATAGCCACGTGATCAGTGCATGATCAGACACGTGATCAGTGCATGATCAGTCACGTGATCAGTGCATGATCAGCCACGTGATCAGTGCATGATCAGTCACGTGATCAGTGCATGATCAGCCACGTGATCAGTGCATGATCAGCCACGTGATCAGTGCATGATCAGCCACGTGATCAGTGCATGATAGCCACGTGATCAGTGCATGATCAGTCACGTGATCAGTGCATGATCAGTGATCAGTGCATGATCAGCCACGTGATCAGTGCATGATCAGCCACGTGATCAGTGCATGATCAATTACGTGATCAGTGCATGATCAGTCACGTGACCAGTACATGGTAGCTACGTGATCATTGCATGATCAGCCACGTGATCAGTGCATGATAGCCACGTGATCAGTGCATGATAGCCACGTGATCAGTGCATGATCAGTCATGTGATACGTGTGTGATCAGCCACGTGATCAGTGCATGATATCCACGTGATCAGTGCATGACAGCCACGTGATCAGTGCATGAGCCACGGATCAGTGCATGATCAGTCACGTGATACATGTGTGATCAGCCACGTGATCAGTGCATGATGAGCCACGTGATCAGTGCAGGATCAATTACGTGATCAGTGCATGATCAGTCACGTGACCAGTACATGGTTGCTACGTGATCGTTGCATGATCAGCCACGTGAGCAGAGCATGATAGCCACGTGATCAGTGCATGATCAGTCACGTGATCAGTACATGATCAGTCACGTGAACAGTGCATGATCATTTACGTGATCTTTGCATGATCAGTCACGTGACCAGTATATGGTTGCTACGTGATCATTCCATGACGAGCCACGTGAGCAGTGCATGATAGCCACGTGATGTGTGCATGAGTTACGTGAGCAGAGTATGATCAGCCACGTGATCAGTGCATGAGTGCCACGTGATCAGTGCATGATATGTCACGTGACAGGTGTGTGATCAGCCACGTGAACAGTGCATGTTCAGCCACGTGATCAGTGCATGATAGCCACGTGATCAGTGCATGATCAGTTACGTGAGCAGTGTATGATCAGCCACGTGATCAGTGCATGGTCAGACACGTGAACAGTGTATGATCAGCCACGTGATCAGTGCATGATATCCAAGTGATCAGTGCATGATCATCACGTGATCAGTGTATGATCAGCCACGTGAACAGTGCATGCTCAGTCACGTGATCTGGGCCTGCTGAGCTGCGTGATTACTGTCTGCTCATCTGCTTGACAATTGCCAGCTGAGCTGCACGATTCCTGCCTGTCATCTGCTTGACAATTGCCAGCTGTGCTGCGTAATTCCTGCCTGCTCAGCTGCTTGATTATTGCCAGCTGAGCAGCATGATTCCTCACACCTGAGTTCCATGATTATTGCCTGCTGACTGTTTGATTCGTGCCTACTCAGCTCTTTGTTTATTGCCTCCAGAGGCACATGATCAGTGTATGATAGCAAACATGATCAGCGCATGATCAGTCACATGATCAGCGCCATTAAGTCACGTGATCACTACATGATAGTCATGTGATCAGTCCATGCTCAGTCACGGTATCAGTGCATGATCAGCCACGTGATCAGTGCATGATCTGTCACAAGATTAGTGTATGATCATCCACGTGATCAGTGCATGGGCAGTCATGTGATCAGTGCATGATATAGACGTGATCAGTGCATGATCAGTCTCGTGATCAGTGCATGATAGCCACGTGATCAGTGCATGATCAGTCACCTGATGGGTGTATGATCATTCACGTGACCTGTACATGGTAGCTACATGATCATTGCATGATCAGCCACGTGAGTAGTTCATGATAGCCACGTGATCAGTGCATGATCAGTCACGTGATCAGTGCATGATCAGTCATGTGACCAGTACATGGTAGCTGCGTGATCATGGCATGATCAGCCACGTGAGCAGTGCATGATAGCCACGTGATCAGTGCATGATCAGACACGTGATCAGTGCATGATCAGTCACGTGATCAGTGCATGATCAGCCACGTGATCAGTGCATGATCAGGCACGTGATCAGTGTATGTCAGCCAAGTGATCAGTGCATGATAGCCACGTGATCAGTGCATGATCAGTCACGTGATCAGTGCATGATCAGTTATGTGATCAGTGTATGATCAGCCACGTGATCAGTGCATGATCAGCCACGTGATCAGTGCATGATCAATTACGTGATCAGTGCATGATCAGTCACGTGACCAGTACATGGTAGCTACGTGATCATTGCATGATCAGCCACGTGATCAGTGCATGATAGCCACGTGATCAGTGCATGATAGCCACGTGATCAGTGCATGATCAGTCATGTGATACGTGTGTGATCAGCCACGTGATCAGTGCATGATATCCACGTGATCAGTGCATGACAGCCACGTGATCAGTGCATGAGAGCCACGTGATCAGTGCATGATCAGTCACGTGATACATGTGTGATCAGCCACGTGATCAGTGCATGATGAGCCACGTGATCAGTGCAGGATCAATTACGTGATCAGTGCATGATCAGTCACGTGACCAGTACATGGTTGCTACGTGATCGTTGCATGATCAGCCACGTGAGCAGAGCATGATAGCCACGTGATCAGTGCATGATCAGTCACGTGATCAGTACATGATCAGTCACGTGAACAGTGCATGATCATTTACGTGATCTTTGCATGATCAGTCACGTGACCAGTATATGGTTGCTACGTGATCATTCCATGACGAGCCACGTGAGCAGTGCATGATAGCCACGTGATGTGTGCATGAGTTACGTGAGCAGAGTATGATCAGCCACGTGATCAGTGCATGAGTGCCACGTGATCAGTGCATGATATGTCACGTGACAGGTGTGTGATCAGCCACGTGAACAGTGCATGTTCAGCCACGTGATCAGTGCATGATAGCCACGTGATCAGTGCATGATCAGTTACGTGAGCAGTGTATGATCAGCCACGTGATCAGTGCATGGTCAGACACGTGAACAGTGTATGATCAGCCACGTGATCAGTGCATGATATCCAAGTGATCAGTGCATGATCATCACGTGATCAGTGTATGATCAGCCACGTGAACAGTGCATGCTCAGTCACGTGATCTGGGCCTGCTGAGCTGCGTGATTACTGTCTGCTCATCTGCTTGACAATTGCCAGCTGAGCTGCACGATTCCTGCCTGTCATCTGCTTGACAATTGCCAGCTGTGCTGCGTAATTCCTGCCTGCTCAGCTGCTTGATTATTGCCAGCTGAGCAGCATGATTCCTCACACCTGAGTTCCATGATTATTGCCTGCTGACTGTTTGATTCGTGCCTACTCAGCTCTTTGTTTATTGCCTCCAGAGGCACATGATCAGTGTATGATAGCAAACATGATCAGCGCATGATCAGTCACATGATCAGCGCCATTAAGTCACGTGATCACTACATGATAGTCATGTGATCAGTCCATGCTCAGTCACGGTATCAGTGCATGATCAGCCACGTGATCAGTGCATGATCTGTCACAAGATTAGTGTATGATCATCCACGTGATCAGTGCATGGGCAGTCATGTGATCAGTGCATGATATAGACGTGATCAGTGCATGATCAGTCTCGTGATCAGTGCATGATAGCCACGTGATCAGTGCATGATCAGTCACCTGATGGGTGTATGATCATTCACGTGACCTGTACATGGTAGCTACATGATCATTGCATGATCAGCCACGTGAGTAGTGCATGATAGCCACGTGATCACTGCATGATCAGTCACGTGATCAGTGCATGATCAGTCATGTGACCAGTACATGGTAGCTGCGTGATCATGGCATGATCAGCCACGTGAGCAGTGCATGATAGCCACGTGATCAGTGCATGATCAGACACGTGATCAGTGCATGATCAGTCACGTGATCAGTGCATGATCAGCCACGTGATCAGTGCATGATCAGTCACGTGATCAGTGCATGATCAGCCACGTGATCAGTGCATGATCAGGCACGTGATCAGTGTATGATCAGCCAAGTGATCAGTGCATGATAGCCACGTGATCAGTGCATGATCAGTCACGTGATCAGTGCATGATCAGTTATGTGATCAGTGTATGATCAGCCACGTGATCAGTGCATGATCAGCCACATGATCAGTGCATGATCAATTACGTGATCAGTGCATGATCAGTCACGTGACCAGTACATGGTAGCTACGTGATCATTGCATGATCAGCCACGTGATCAGTGCATGATAGCCACGTGATCAGTGCATGATAGCCACGTGATCAGTGCATGATCAGTCATGTGATACGTGTGTGATCAGCCACGTGATCAGTGCATGATATCCACGTGATCAGTGCATGACAGCCACGTGATCAGTGCATGAGAGCCACGTGATCAGTGCATGATCAGTCACGTGATACATGTGTGATCAGCCACGTGATCAGTGCATGATGAGCCACGTGATCAGTGCAGGATCAATTACGTGATCAGTGCATGATCAGTCACGTGACCAGTACATGGTTGCTACGTGATCGTTGCATGATCAGCCACGTGAGCAGAGCATGATAGCCACGTGATCAGTGCATGATCAGTCACGTGATCAGTACATGATCAGTCACGTGAACAGTGCATGATCATTTACGTGATCTTTGCATGATCAGTCACGTGACCAGTATATGGTTGCTACGTGATCATTCCATGACGAGCCACGTGAGCAGTGCATGATAGCCACGTGATGTGTGCATGAGTTACGTGAGCAGAGTATGATCAGCCACGTGATCAGTGCATGAGTGCCACGTGATCAGTGCATGATATGTCACGTGACAGGTGTGTGATCAGCCACGTGAACAGTGCATGTTCAGCCACGTGATCAGTGCATGATAGCCACGTGATCAGTGCATGATCAGTTACGTGAGCAGTGTATGATCAGCCACGTGATCAGTGCATGGTCAGCACGTGAACAGTGTATGATCAGCCACGTGATCAGTGCATGATATCCAAGTGATCAGTGCATGATCATCACGTGATCAGTGTATGATCAGCCACGTGAACAGTGCATGCTCAGTCACGTGATCTGGGCCTGCTGAGCTGCGTGATTACTGTCTGCTCATCTGCTTGACAATTGCCAGCTGAGCTGCACGATTCCTGCCTGTCATCTGCTTGACAATTGCCAGCTGTGCTGCGTAATTCCTGCCTGCTCAGCTGCTTGATTATTGCCAGCTGAGCAGCATGATTCCTCACACCTGAGTTCCATGATTATTGCCTGCTGACTGTTTGATTCGTGCCTACTCAGCTCTTTGTTTATTGCCTCCAGAGGCACATGATCAGTGTATGATAGCAAACATGATCAGCGCATGATCAGTCACATGATCAGCGCCATTAAGTCACGTGATCACTACATGATAGTCATGTGATCAGTCCATGCTCAGTCACGGTATCAGTGCATGATCAGCCACGTGATCAGTGCATGATCTGTCACAAGATTAGTGTATGATCATCCACGTGATCAGTGCATGGGCAGTCATGTGATCAGTGCATGATATAGACGTGATCAGTGCATGATCAGTCTCGTGATCAGTGCATGATAGCCACGTGATCAGTGCATGATCAGTCACCTGATGGGTGTATGATCATTCACGTGACCTGTACATGGTAGCTACATGATCATTGCATGATCAGCCACGTGAGTAGTTCATGATAGCCACGTGATCACTGCATGATCAGTCACGTGATCAGTGCATGATCAGTCATGTGACCAGTACATGGTAGCTGCGTGATCATGGCATGATCAGCCACGTGAGCAGTGCATGATAGCCACGTGATCAGTGCATGATCAGACACGTGATCAGTGCATGATCAGTCACGTGATCAGTGCATGATCAGCCACGTGATCAGTGCATGTCAGCCACGTGATCAGTGCATGATAGCCACGTGATCAGTGCATGATCAGTCACGTGATCAGTGCATGATCAGTTATGTGATCAGTGTATGATCAGCCACGTGATCAGTGCATGATCAGCCACGTGATCAGTGCATGATCAATTACGTGATCAGTGCATGATCAGTCACGTGACCAGTACATGGTAGCTACGTGATCATTGCATGATCAGCCACGTGATCAGTGCATGATAGCCACGTGATCAGTGCATGATAGCCACGTGATCAGTGCATGATCAGTCATGTGATACATGTGTGATCAGCCACGTGATCAGTGCATGATATCCACGTGATCAGTGCATGACAGCCACGTGATCAGTGCATGAGAGCCACGTGATCAGTGCATGATCAGTCACGTGATACATGTGTGATCAGCCACGTGATCAGTGCATGATGAGCCACGTGATCAGTGCAGGATCAATTACGTGATCAGTGCATGATCAGTCACGTGACCAGTACATGGTTGCTACGTGATCGTTGCATGATCAGCCACGTGAGCAGAGCATGATAGCCACGTGATCAGTGCATGATCAGTCACGTGATCAGTACATGATCAGTCACGTGAACAGTGCATGATCATTTACGTGATCTTTGCATGATCAGTCACGTGACCAGTATATGGTTGCTACGTGATCATTCCATGACGAGCCACGTGAGCAGTGCATGATAGCCACGTGATGTGTGCATGAGTTACGTGAGCAGAGTATGATCAGCCACGTGATCAGTGCATGAGTGCCACGTGATCAGTGCATGATATGTCACGTGACAGGTGTGTGATCAGCCACGTGAACAGTGCATGTTCAGCCACGTGATCAGTGCATGATAGCCACGTGATCAGTGCATGATCAGTTACGTGAGCAGTGTATGATCAGCCACGTGATCAGTGCATGGTCAGACACGTGAACAGTGTATGATCAGCCACGTGATCAGTGCATGATATCCAAGTGATCAGTGCATGATCATCACGTGATCAGTGTATGATCAGCCACGTGAACAGTGCATGCTCAGTCACGTGATCTGGGCCTGCTGAGCTGCGTGATTACTGTCTGCTCATCTGCTTGACAATTGCCAGCTGAGCTGCACGATTCCTGCCTGTCATCTGCTTGACAATTGCCAGCTGTGCTGCGTAATTCCTGCCTGCTCAGCTGCTTGATTATTGCCAGCTGAGCAGCATGATTCCTCACACCTGAGTTCCATGATTATTGCCTGCTGACTGTTTGATTCGTGCCTACTCAGCTCTTTGTTTATTGCCTCCAGAGGCACATGATCAGTGTATGATAGCAAACATGATCAGCGCATGATCAGTCACATGATCAGCGCCATTAAGTCACGTGATCACTACATGATAGTCATGTGATCAGTCCATGCTCAGTCACGGTATCAGTGCATGATCAGCCACGTGATCAGTGCATGATCTGTCACAAGATTAGTGTATGATCATCCACGTGATCAGTGCATGGGCAGTCATGTGATCAGTGCATGATATAGACGTGATCAGTGCATGATCAGTCTCGTGATCAGTGCATGATAGCCACGTGATCAGTGCATGATCAGTCACCTGATGGGTGTATGATCATTCACGTGACCTGTACATGGTAGCTACATGATCATTGCATGATCAGCCACGTGAGTAGTGCATGATAGCCACGTGATCACTGCATGATCAGTCACGTGATCAGTGCATGATCAGTCATGTGACCAGTACATGGTAGCTGCGTGATCATGGCATGATCAGCCACGTGAGCAGTGCATGATAGCCACGTGATCAGTGCATGATCAGACACGTGATCAGTGCATGATCAGTCACGTGATCAGTGCATGATCAGCCACGTGATCAGTGCATGATCAGTCACGTGATCAGTGCATGATCAGCCACGTGATCAGTGCATGATCAGTCACGTGATCAGTGTATGATCAGCCACGTGATCAGTGCATGATAGCCACGTGATCAGTGCATGATCAGTCACGTGATCAGTGCATGATCAGTTACGTGATCAGTGCATGATCAGCCACGTGATCAGTGCATGATCAGCCACGTGATCAGTGCATGATCAATTACGTGATCAGTGCATGATCAGTCACGTGACCAGTACATGGTAGCTACGTGATCATTGCATGATCAGCCACGTGATCAGTGCATGATAGCCACGTGATCAGTGCATGATAGCCACGTGATCAGTGCATGATCAGTCATGTGATACGTGTGTGATCAGCCACGTGATCAGTGCATGATATCCACGTGATCAGTGCATGACAGCCACGTGATCAGTGCATGAGAGCCACGTGATCAGTGCATGATCAGTCACGTGATACATGTGTGATCAGCCACGTGATCAGTGCATGATGAGCCACGTGATCAGTGCAGGATCAATTACGTGATCAGTGCATGATCAGTCACGTGACCAGTACATGGTTGCTACGTGATCGTTGCATGATCAGCCACGTGAGCAGTGCATGATAGCCACGTGATCAGTGCATGATCAGTCACGTGATCAGTACATGATCAGTCACGTGAACAGTGCATGATCATTTACGTGATCTTTGCATGATCAGTCACGTGACCAGTATATGGTTGCTACGTGATCATTCCATGACGAGCCACGTGAGCAGTGCATGATAGCCACGTGATGTGTGCATGAGTTACGTGAGCAGAGTATGATCAGCCACGTGATCAGTGCATGAGTGCCACGTGATCAGTGCATGATATGTCACGTGACAGGTGTGTGATCAGCCACGTGAACAGTGCATGTTCAGCCACGTGATCAGTGCATGATAGCCACGTGATCAGTGCATGATCAGTTACGTGAGCAGTGTATGATCAGCCACGTGATCAGTGCATGGTCAGACACGTGAACAGTGTATGATCAGCCACGTGATCAGTGCATGATATCCAAGTGATCAGTGCATGATCATCACGTGATCAGTGTATGATCAGCCACGTGAACAGTGCATGCTCAGTCACGTGATCTGGGCCTGCTGAGCTGCGTGATTACTGTCTGCTCATCTGCTTGACAATTGCCAGCTGAGCTGCACGATTCCTGCCTGTCATCTGCTTGACAATTGCCAGCTGTGCTGCGTAATTCCTGCCTGCTCAGCTGCTTGATTATTGCCAGCTGAGCAGCATGATTCCTCACACCTGAGTTCCATGATTATTGCCTGCTGACTGTTTGATTCGTGCCTACTCAGCTCTTTGTTTATTGCCTCCAGAGGCACATGATCAGTGTATGATAGCAAACATGATCAGCGCATGATCAGTCACATGATCAGCGCCATTAAGTCACGTGATCACTACATGATAGTCATGTGATCAGTCCATGCTCAGTCACGGTATCAGTGCATGATCAGCCACGTGATCAGTGCATGATCTGTCACAAGATTAGTGTATGATCATCCACGTGATCAGTGCATGGGCAGTCATGTGATCAGTGCATGATATAGACGTGATCAGTGCATGATCAGTCTCGTGATCAGTGCATGATAGCCACGTGATCAGTGCATGATCAGTCACCTGATGGGTGTATGATCATTCACGTGACCTGTACATGGTAGCTACATGATCATTGCATGATCAGCCACGTGAGTAGTTCATGATAGCCACGTGATCACTGCATGATCAGTCACGTGATCAGTGCATGATCAGTCATGTGACCAGTACATGGTAGCTGCGTGATCATGGCAAGATCAGCCACGTGAGCAGTGCATGATAGCCACGTGATCAGTGCATGATCAGACACGTGATCAGTGCATGATCAGTCACGTGATCAGTGCATGATCAGCCACGTGATCAGTGCATGATCAGTCACGTGATCAGTGCATGATCAGCCACGTGATCAGTGCATGATCAGCACGTGATCAGTGCATGATCAGCCAAGTGATCAGTTCATGATAGCCACGTGATCAGTGCATGATCAGTCACGTGATCAGTGCATGATCAGTTATGTGATCAGTGCATGATCAGCCACGTGATCAGTGCATGATCAGCCACGTGATCAGTGCATGATCAATTACGTGATCAGTGCATGATCAGTCACGTGACCAGTACATGGTAGCTACGTGATCATTGCATGATCAGCCACGTGATCAGTGCATGATAGCCACGTGATCAGTGCATGATAGCCACGTGATCAGTGCATGATCAGTCATGTGATACGTGTGTGATCAGCCACGTGATCAGTGCATGATATCCACGTGATCAGTGCATGACAGCCACGTGATCAGTGCATGAGAGCCACGTGATCAGTGCATGATCAGTCACGTGATACATGTGTGATCAGCCACGTGATCAGTGCATGATGAGCCACGTGATCAGTGCAGGATCAATTACGTGATCAGTGCATGATCAGTCACGTGACCAGTACATGGTTGCTACGTGATCGTTGCATGATCAGCCACGTGAGCAGAGCATGATAGCCACGTGATCAGTGCATGATCAGTCACGTGATCAGTACATGATCAGTCACGTGAACAGTGCATGATCATTTACGTGATCTTTGCATGATCAGTCACGTGACCAGTATATGGTTGCTACGTGATCATTCCATGACGAGCCACGTGAGCAGTGCATGATAGCCACGTGATGTGTGCATGAGTTACGTGAGCAGAGTATGATCAGCCACGTGATCAGTGCATGAGTGCCACGTGATCAGTGCATGATATGTCACGTGACAGGTGTGTGATCAGCCACGTGAACAGTGCATGTTCAGCCACGTGATCAGTGCATGATAGCCACGTGATCAGTGCATGATCAGTTACGTGAGCAGTGTATGATCAGCCACGTGATCAGTGCATGGTCAGACACGTGAACAGTGTATGATCAGCCACGTGATCAGTGCATGATATCCAAGTGATCAGTGCATGATCATCACGTGATCAGTGTATGATCAGCCACGTGAACAGTGCATGCTCAGTCACGTGATCTGGGCCTGCTGAGCTGCGTGATTACTGTCTGCTCATCTGCTTGACAATTGCCAGCTGAGCTGCACGATTCCTGCCTGTCATCTGCTTGACAATTGCCAGCTGTGCTGCGTAATTCCTGCCTGCTCAGCTGCTTGATTATTGCCAGCTGAGCAGCATGATTCCTCACACCTGAGTTCCATGATTATTGCCTGCTGACTGTTTGATTCGTGCCTACTCAGCTCTTTGTTTATTGCCTCCAGAGGCACATGATCAGTGTATGATAGCAAACATGATCAGCGCATGATCAGTCACATGATCAGCGCCATTAAGTCACGTGATCACTACATGATAGTCATGTGATCAGTCCATGCTCAGTCACGGTATCAGTGCATGATCAGCCACGTGATCAGTGCATGATCTGTCACAAGATTAGTGTATGATCATCCACGTGATCAGTGCATGGGCAGTCATGTGATCAGTGCATGATATAGACGTGATCAGTGCATGATCAGTCTCGTGATCAGTGCATGATAGCCACGTGATCAGTGCATGATCAGTCACCTGATGGGTGTATGATCATTCACGTGACCTGTACATGGTAGCTACATGATCATTGCATGATCAGCCACGTGAGTAGTGCATGATAGCCACGTGATCAGTGCATGATCAGTCACGTGATCAGTGCATGATCAGTCATGTGACCAGTACATGGTAGCTGCGTGATCATGGCATGATCAGCCACGTGAGCAGTGCATGATAGCCACGTGATCAGTGCATGATCAGTCACGTGATCAGTGCATGATCAGTCACGTGATCAGTGCATGATCAGCCACGTGATCAGTGCATGATCAGCCACGTGATCAGTGCATGATCAGTACGTGATCAGTGCATGATCAGTCACGTGATCAGTGCATGATAGCTACGTGATCAGTGCATGATCAGCCACGTGATCAGTGCATGATAGCCACGTGATCAGTGCATGATCAGCCACGTGATCAGTGCATGATCAGTCACGTGATCATGTGTGATCAGCCACGTGATCAGTGCATGATCAGCCACGTGATCAGTGCATGATCAGCCACGTGATCAGTGCATGATCAGTCACGTGATCAGTGCATGATCAGCCACGTGATCAGTGCATGATCAGCCACGTGATCAGTGCATGATCAGCCACGTGATCAGTGCATGATCAGTCACGTGATCAGTGCATGATCATCACGTGATCAGTGTATGATCAGCCACGTGAACAGTGCATGCTCAGTCACGTGATCAGGGCCTGCTGAGCTGCGTGATTACTGTCTGCTCATCTGCTTGACAATTGCCAGCTGAGCTGCACGATTCCTGCCTGTCATCTGCTTGACAATTGCCAGCTGTGCTGCGTAATTCCTGCCTGCTCAGCTGCTTGATTATTGCCAGCTGAGCAGCATGATTCCTCACACCTGAGTTCCATGATTATTGCCTGCTGACTGTTTGATTCGTGCCTACTCAGCTCTTTGTTTATTGCCTCCAGAGGCACATGATCAGTGTATGATAGCAAACATGATCAGCGCATGATCAGTCACATGATCAGCGCCATTAAGTCACGTGATCACTACATGATAGTCATGTGATCAGTCCATGCTCAGTCACGGTATCAGTGCATGATCAGCCACGTGATCAGTGCATGATCTGTCACAAGATTAGTGTATGATCATCCACGTGATCAGTGCATGGGCAGTCATGTGATCAGTGCATGATATAGACGTGATCAGTGCATGATCAGTCTCGTGATCAGTGCATGATAGCCACGTGATCAGTGCATGATCAGTCACCTGATGGGTGTATGATCATTCACGTGACCTGTACATGGTAGCTACATGATCATTGCATGATCAGCCACGTGAGTAGTGCATGATAGCCACGTGATCAGTGCATGATCAGTCACGTGATCAGTGCATGATCAGTCATGTGACCAGTACATGGTAGCTGCGTGATCATGGCATGATCAGCCACGTGAGCAGTGCATGATAGCCACGTGATCAGTGCATGATCAGACACGTGATCAGTGCATGATCAGTCACGTGATCAGTGCATGATCAGCCACGTGATCAGTGCATGATCAGGCACGTGATCAGTGCATGTCAGCCAAGTGATCAGTGCATGATAGCCACGTGATCAGTGCATGATCAGTCACGTGATCAGTGCATGATCAGTTACGTGATCAGTGTATGATCAGCCACGTGATCAGTGCATGATCAGCCACGTGATCAGTGCATGATCAATTACGTGATCAGTGCATGATCAGTCACGTGACCAGTACATGGTAGCTACGTGATCATTGCATGATCAGCCACGTGATCAGTGCATGATAGCCACGTGATCAGTGCATGATAGCCACGTGATCAGTGCATGATCAGTCATGTGATACGTGTGTGATCAGCCACGTGATCAGTGCATGATATCCACGTGATCAGTGCATGACAGCCACGTGATCAGTGCATGATAGCCACGTGATCAGTGCATGATCAGTCACGTGATACATGTGTGATCAGCCACGTGATCAGTGCATGATGAGCCACGTGATCAGTGCAGGATCAATTACGTGATCAGTGCATGATCAGTCACGTGACCAGTACATGGTTGCTACGTGATCGTTGCATGATCAGCCACGTGAGCAGAGCATGATAGCCACGTGATCAGTGCATGATCAGTCACGTGATCAGTACATGATCAGTCACGTGAACAGTGCATGATCATTTACGTGATCTTTGCATGATCAGTCACGTGACCAGTATATGGTTGCTACGTGATCATTCCATGACGAGCCACGTGAGCAGTGCATGATAGCCACGTGATGTGTGCATGAGTTACGTGAGCAGAGTATGATCAGCCACGTGATCAGTGCATGAGTGCCACGTGATCAGTGCATGATATGTCACGTGACAGGTGTGTGATCAGCCACGTGAACAGTGCATGTTCAGCCACGTGATCAGTGCATGATAGCCACGTGATCAGTGCATGATCAGTTACGTGAGCAGTGTATGATCAGCCACGTGATCAGTGCATGGTCAGACACGTGAACAGTGTATGATCAGCCACGTGATCAGTGCATGATATCCAAGTGATCAGTGCATGATCATCACGTGATCAGTGTATGATCAGCCACGTGAACAGTGCATGCTCAGTCACGTGATCTGGGCCTGCTGAGCTGCGTGATTACTGTCTGCTCATCTGCTTGACAATTGCCAGCTGAGCTGCACGATTCCTGCCTGCTCAGCTGCTTGATTATTGCCAGCTGAGCAGCATGATTCCTCACACCTGAGTTCCATGATTATTGCCTGCTGACTGTTTGATTCGTGCCTACTCAGCTCTTTGTTTATTGCCTCCAGAGGCACATGATCAGTGTATGATAGCAAACATGATCAGCGCATGATCAGTCACATGATCAGCGCCATTAAGTCACGTGATCACTACATGATAGTCATGTGATCAGTCCATGCTCAGTCACGGTATCAGTGCATGATCAGCCACGTGATCAGTGCATGATCTGTCACATGATTAGTGTATGATCATCCACGTGATCAGTGCATGGGCAGTCATGTGATCAGTGCATGATATAGACGTGATCAGTGCATGATCAGTCTCGTGATCAGTGCATGATAGCCACGTGATCAGTGCATGATCAGTCACCTGATGGGTGTATGATCATTCACGTGACCTGTACATGGTAGCTACATGATCATTGCATGATCAGCCACGTGAGTAGTGCATGATAGCCACGTGATCACTGCATGATCAGTCACGTGATCAGTGCATGATCAGTCATGTGACCAGTACATGGTAGCTGCGTGATCATGGCATGATCAGCCACGTGAGCAGTGCATGATAGCCACGTGATCAGTGCATGATCAGTCACGTGATCAGTGCATGATCAGTTACGTGATCAGTGCATGATCAGCCACGTGATCAGTGCATGATCAGCCACGTGATCAGTGCATGATCAATTACGTGATCAGTGCATGATCAGTCACGTGATCAGTGCATGGTAGCTACGTGATCAGTGCATGATCAGCCACGTGATCAGTGCATGATAGCCACGTGATCAGTGCATGATCAGCCACGTGATCAGTGCATGATCAGTCACGTGATCGTGTGTGATCAGCCACGTGATCAGTGCATGATAGCCACGTGATCAGTGCATGACAGCCACGTGATCAGTGCATGATAGCCACGTGATCAGTGCATGATCAGTCACGTGATCATGTGTGATCAGCCACGTGATCAGTGCATGATGAGCCACGTGATCAGTGCATGATCAATTACGTGATCAGTGCATGATCAGTCACGTGACCAGTGCATGGTTGCTACGTGATCAGTGCATGATCAGCCACGTGATCAGTGCATGATAGCCACGTGATCAGTGCATGATCAGTCACGTGATCAGTGCATGATCAGTCACGTGATCAGTGCATGATCATTTACGTGATCAGTGCATGATCAGTCACGTGACCAGTATATGGTTGCTACGTGATCATGCATGATCAGCCACGTGAGCAGTGCATGATAGCCACGTGATCAGTGCATGAGTCACGTGAGCAGTGTATGATCAGCCACGTGATCAGTGCATGATGCCACGTGATCAGTGCATGATAGTCACGTGACAGTGTGTGATCAGCCACGTGATCAGTGCATGATCAGCCACGTGATCAGTGCATGATCAGTCACGTGATCAGTGCATGATATAGACGTGATCAGTGCATGATCAGTCACGTGATCAGTGCATGATCAGCCACGTGATCAGTGCATGATCAGTCACGTGATCAGTGCATGATCAGTCACGTGATCAGTACATGGTAGCTACATGTATGATCAGCCACGTGATCAGTGCATGGTCAGACACGTGAACAGTGTATGATCAGCCACGTGTTCAGTGCCTGATATCCAAGTGATCAGTACATGATCATCACGTGATCAGTGTATGATCAGCCACGTGAACAGTGCATGCTCAGTCACGTGATCTGGGCCTGCTGAGCTGCGTGATTACTGTCTGCTCATCTGCTTGACAATTGCCAGCTGAGCTGCACGATTCCTGCCTGTCATCTGCTTGACAATTGCCAGCTGTGCTGCGTAATTCCTGCCTGCTCAGCTGCTTGATTATTGCCAGCTGAGCAGCATGATTCCTCACACCTGAGTTCCATGATTATTGCCTGCTGACTGTTTGATTCGTGCCTACTCAGCTCTTTGTTTATTGCCTCCAGAGGCACATGATCAGTGTATGATAGCAAACATGATCAGCGCATGATCAGTCACATGATCAGCGCCATTAAGTCACGTGATCACTACATGATAGTCATGTGATCAGTCCATGCTCAGTCACGGTATCAGTGCATGATCAGCCACGTGATCAGTGCATGATCTGTCACAAGATTAGTGTATGATCATCCACGTGATCAGTGCATGGGCAGTCATGTGATCAGTGCATGATATAGACGTGATCAGTGCATGATCAGTCTCGTGATCAGTGCATGATAGCCACGTGATCAGTGCATGATCAGTCACCTGATGGGTGTATGATCATTCACGTGACCTGTACATGGTAGCTACATGATCATTGCATGATCAGCCACGTGAGTAGTTCATGATAGCCACGTGATCACTGCATGATCAGTCACGTGATCAGTGCATGATCAGTCATGTGACCAGTACATGGTCGCTGCGTGATCATGGCATGATCAGCCACGTGAGCAGTGCATGATAGCCACGTGATCAGTGCATGATCAGACACGTGATCAGTGCATGATCAGTCACGTGATCAGTGCATGATCAGCCACGTGATCAGTGCATGACCAGGCACGTGATCAGTGTATGTCCAGCCACGTGATCAGTGCATGATAGCCACGTGATCAGTGCATGATCAGTCACGTGATCAGTGCATGATCAGTTATGTGATCAGTGTATGATCAGCCACGTGATCAGTGCATGATCAGCCACGTGATCAGTGCATGATCAATTACGTGATCAGTGCATGATCAGTCACGTGACCAGTACATGGTAGCTACGTGATCATTGCATGATCAGCCACGTGATCAGTGCATGATAGCCACGTGATCAGTGCATGATAGCCACGTGATCAGTGCATGATCAGTCATGTGATACGTGTGTGATCAGCCACGTGATCAGTGCATGATATCCACGTGATCAGTGCATGACAGCCACGTGATCAGTGCATGAGAGCCACGTGATCAGTGCATGATCAGTCACGTGATACATGTGTGATCAGCCACGTGATCAGTGCATGATGAGCCACGTGATCAGTGCAGGATCAATTACGTGATCAGTGCATGATCAGTCACGTGACCAGTACATGGTTGCTACGTGATCGTTGCATGATCAGCCACGTGAGCAGAGCATGATAGCCACGTGATCAGTGCATGATCAGTCACGTGATCAGTACATGATCAGTCACGTGAACAGTGCATGATCATTTACGTGATCTTTGCATGATCAGTCACGTGACCAGTATATGGTTGCTACGTGATCATTCCATGACGAGCCACGTGAGCAGTGCATGATAGCCACGTGATGTGTGCATGAGTTACGTGAGCAGAGTATGATCAGCCACGTGATCAGTGCATGAGTGCCACGTGATCAGTGCATGATATGTCACGTGACAGGTGTGTGATCAGCCACGTGAACAGTGCATGTTCAGCCACGTGATCAGTGCATGATAGCCACGTGATCAGTGCATGATCAGTTACGTGAGCAGTGTATGATCAGCCACGTGATCAGTGCATGGTCAGACACGTGAACAGTGTATGATCAGCCACGTGATCAGTGCATGATATCCAAGTGATCAGTGCATGATCATCACGTGATCAGTGTATGATCAGCCACGTGAACAGTGCATGCTCAGTCACGTGATCTGGGCCTGCTGAGCTGCGTGATTACTGTCTGCTCATCTGCTTGACAATTGCCAGCTGAGCTGCACGATTCCTGCATGCTCAGCTGCTTGATTATTGCCAGCTGAGCAGCATGATTCCTCACACCTGAGTTCCATGATTATTGCCTGCTGACTGTTTGATTCGTGCCTACTCAGCTCTTTGTTTATTGCCTCCAGAGGCACATGATCAGTGTATGATAGCAAACATGATCAGCGCATGATCAGTCACATGATCAGCGCCATTAAGTCACGTGATCACTACATGATAGTCATGTGATCAGTCCATGCTCAGTCACGGTATCAGTGCATGATCAGCCACGTGATCAGTGCATGATCTGTCACAAGATTAGTGTATGATCATCCACGTGATCAGTGCATGGGCAGTCATGTGATCAGTGCATGATATAGACGTGATCAGTGCATGATCAGTCTCGTGATCAGTGCATGATAGCCACGTGATCAGTGCATGATCAGTCACCTGATGGGTGTATGATCATTCACGTGACCTGTACATGGTAGCTACATGATCATTGCATGATCAGCCACGTGAGTAGTGCATGATAGCCACGTGATCAGTGCATGATCAGTCACGTGATCAGTGCATGATCAGTCATGTGACCAGTACATGGTAGCTGCGTGATCATGCATGATCAGCCACGTGAGCAGTGCATGATCAGCCACGTGATCAGTGCATGATCAGTTACGTGATCAGTGCATGATCAGCCACGTGATCAGTGCATGATCAGCCACGTGATCAGTGCATGATCAATTACGTGATCAGTGCATGATCAGTCACGTGATCAGTGCATGGTAGCTACGTGATCAGTGCATGATCAGCCACGTGATCAGTGCATGATAGCCACGTGATCAGTGCATGATCAGCCACGTGATCAGTGCATGATCAGTCATGTGATCGTGTGTGATCAGCCACGTGATCAGTGCATGATATCCACGTGATCAGTGCATGACAGCCACGTGATCAGTGCATGATAGCCACGTGATCAGTGCATGATCAGTCACGTGATCATGTGTGATCAGCCACGTGATCAGTGCATGATCAGCCACGTGATCAGTGCATGATCAATTACGTGATCAGTGCATGATCAGTCACGTGATCAGTACATGGTTGCTACGTGATCGTGCATGATCAGCCACGTGATCAGTGCATGATAGCCACGTGATCAGTGCATGATCAGTCACGTGATCAGTGCATGATCAGTCACGTGATCAGTGCATGATCATTTACGTGATCAGTGCATGATCAGTCACGTGACCAGTATATGGTTGCTACGTGATCATGCATGATCAGCCACGTGATCAGTGCATGATAGCCACGTGATCAGTGCATGAGTTACGTGAGCAGTGTATGATCAGCCACGTGATCAGTGCATGATGCCACGTGATCAGTGCATGATCAGTCACGTGACAGTGTGTGATCAGCCACGTGATCAGTGCATGATCAGCCACGTGATCAGTGCATGATCAGTCACGTGATCAGTGCATGATATAGACGTGATCAGTGCATGATCAGTCACGTGATCAGTGCATGATAGCCACGTGATCAGTGCATGATCAGTCACGTGATCAGTGCATGATCAGCCACGTGATCAGTGCATGGTAGCTACATGTATGATCAGCCACGTGATCAGTGCATGGTCAGACACGTGAACAGTGTATGATCAGCCACGTGATCAGTGCATGATATCCAAGTGATCAGTACATGATCATCACGTGATCAGTGTATGATCAGCCACGTGAACAGTGCATGCTCAGTCACGTGATCAGGGCCTGCTGAGCTGCGTGATTACTGTCTGCTCATCTGCTTGACAATTGCCAGCTGAGCTGCACGATTCCTGCCTGTCATCTGCTTGACAATTGCCAGCTGTGCTGCGTAATTCCTGCCTGCTCAGCTGCTTGATTATTGCCAGCTGAGCAGCATGATTCCTCACACCTGAGTTCCATGATTATTGCCTGCTGACTGTTTGATTCGTGCCTACTCAGCTCTTTGTTTATTGCCTCCAGAGGCACATGATCAGTGTATGATAGCAAACATGATCAGCGCATGATCAGTCACATGATCAGCGCCATTAAGTCACGTGATCACTACATGATAGTCATGTGATCAGTCCATGCTCAGTCACGGTATCAGTGCATGATCAGCCACGTGATCAGTGCATGATCTGTCACAAGATTAGTGTATGATCATCCACGTGATCAGTGCATGGGCAGTCATGTGATCAGTGCATGATATAGACGTGATCAGTGCATGATCAGTCTCGTGATCAGTGCATGATAGCCACGTGATCAGTGCATGATCAGTCACCTGATGGGTGTATGATCATTCACGTGACCTGTACATGGTAGCTACATGATCATTGCATGATCAGCCACGTGAGTAGTGCATGATAGCCACGTGATCAGTGCATGATCAGTCACGTGATCAGTGCATGATCAGTCATGTGACCAGTACATGGTCGCTGCGTGATCATGGCATGATCAGCCACGTGAGCAGTGCATGATAGCCACGTGATCAGTGCATGATCAGACACGTGATCAGTGCATGATCAGTCACGTGATCAGTGCATGATCAGCCACGTGATCAGTGCATGATCAGGCACGTGATCAGTGTATGTCAGCCAAGTGATCAGTGCATGATAGCCACGTGATCAGTGCATGATCAGTCACGTGATCAGTGCATGATCAGTTATGTGATCAGTGCATGATCAGCCACGTGATCAGTGCATGATCAGCCACGTGATCAGTGCATGATCAATTACGTGATCAGTGCATGATCAGTCACGTGATCAGTACATGGTAGCTACGTGATCATTGCATGATCAGCCACGTGATCAGTGCATGATAGCCACGTGATCAGTGCATGATAGCCACGTGATCAGTGCATGATCAGTCATGTGATACGTGTGTGATCAGCCACATGATCAGTGCATGATATCCACGTGATCAGTGCATGACAGCCACGTGATCAGTGCATGAGAGCCACGGGATCAGTGCATGATCAGTCACGTGATACATGTGTGATCAGCCACGTGATCAGTGCAGGATGAGCCACGTGATCAGTGCAGGATCAATTACGTGATCAGTGCATGATCAGTCACGTGACCAGTACATGGTTGCTACGTGATCGTTGCATGATCAGCCACGCGAGCAGAGTATGATAGCCACGTGATCAGTGCATGATCAGTCACGTGATCAGTACATGATCAGTCACGTGAACAGTGCATGATCATTTACGTGATCTTTGCATGATCAGTCACGTGACCAGTATATGGTTGCTACGTGATCATTCCATGACGAGCCACATGAGCAGTGCATGATAGCCACGTAATGTGTGCATGAGTTACGTGAGCAGAGTATGATCAGCCACGTGATCAGTGCATGAGTGCCACGTGATCAGTGCATGATATGTCACGTGACAGGTGTGTGATCAGCCACGTGAACAGTGCATGTTCAGCCACGTGATCAGTGCATGATAGCCACGTGATCAGTGCATGATCAGTTACGTGAGCAGTGTATGATCAGCCACGTGATCAGTGCATGGTCAGACACGTGAACAGTGTATGATCAGCCACGTGATCAGTGCATGATATCCAAGTGATCAGAGCATGATCATCACGTGATCAGTGTATGATCAGCCACGTGAACAGTGCATGCTCAGTCACGTGATCTGGGCCTGCCGAGCTGCGTGATTACTATCTGCTCATCTGCTTGACAATTGCCAGCTGAGCTGCACGATTCCTGCATGCTCAGCTGCTTGATTATTGCCAGCTGAGCAGCATGATTCCTCACACCTGAGTTCCATGATTATTGCCTGCTGACTGTTTGATTCGTGCCTACTCAGCTCTTTGTTTATTGCCTCCAGAGGCACATGATCAGTGTATGATAGCAAACATGATCAGCGCATGATCAGTCACATGATCAGCGCCATTAAGTCACGTGATCACTACATGATAGTCATGTGATCAGTCCATGCTCAGTCACGGTATCAGTGCATGATCAGCCACGTGATCAGTGCATGATCTGTCACATGATTAGTGTATGATCATCCACGTGATCAGTGCATGGGCAGTCATGTGATCAGTGCATGATATAGACGTGATCAGTGCATGATCAGTCTCGTGATCAGTGCATGATAGCCACGTGATCAGTGCATGATCAGTCACCTGATGGGTGTATGATCATTCACGTGACCTGTACATGGTAGCTACATGATCATTGCATGATCAGCCACGTGAGTAGTGCATGATAGCCACGTGATCACTGCATGATCAGTCACGTGATCAGTGCATGATCAGTCATGTGACCAGTACATGGTAGCTGCGTGATCATGGCATGATCAGCCACGTGATCAGTGCATGATAGCCACGTGATCAGTGCATGATCAGTCACGTGATCAGTGCATGATCAGTTACGTGATCAGTGCATGATCAGCCACGTGATCAGTGCATGATCAGCCACGTGATCAGTGCATGATCAATTACGTGATCAGTGCATGATCAGTCACGTGATCAGTGCATGGTAGCTACGTGATCAGTGCATGATCAGCCACGTGATCAGTGCATGATAGCCACGTGATCAGTGCATGATAGCCACGTGATCAGTGCATGATCAGTCACGTGATACGTGTGTGATCAGCCACGTGATCAGTGCATGATGAGCCACGTGATCAGTGCATGATCAATTACGTGATCAGTGCATGATCAGTCACGTGACCAGTACATGGTTGCTACGTGATCGTTGCATGATCAGCCACGTGAGCAGAGCATGATAGCCACGTGATCAGTGCATGATCAGTCACGTGATCAGTACATGATCAGTCACGTGAACAGTGCATGATCATTTACGTGATCAGTGCATGATCAGTCACGTGACCAGTATATGGTTGCTACGTGATCAATCCATGACGAGCCACGTGAGCAGTGCATGATAGCCACGTGATGTGTGCATGAGTTACGTGAGCAGAGTATGATCAGCCACGTGATCAGTGCATGAGTGCCACGTGATCAGTGCATGATATGTCACGTGACAGGTGTGTGATCAGCCACGTGAACAGTGCATGTTCAGCCACGTGATCAGTGCATGATAGCCACGTGATCAGTGCATGATCAGTTACGTGAGCAGTGTATGATCAGCCACGTGATCAGTGCATGGTCAGACACGTGAACAGTGTATGATCAGCCACGTGATCAGTGCATGATATCCAAGTGATCAGTGCATGATCATCACGTGATCAGTGTATGATCAGCCACGTGAACAGTGCATGCTCAGTCACGTGATCTGGGCCTGCTGAGCTGCGTGATTACTGTCTGCTCATCTGCTTGACAATTGCCAGCTGAGCTGCACGATTCCTGCCTGTCATCTGCTTGACAATTGCCAGCTGTGCTGCGTAATTCCTGCCTGCTCAGCTGCTTGATTATTGCCAGCTGAGCAGCATGATTCCTCACACCTGAGTTCCATGATTATTGCCTGCTGACTGTTTGATTCGTGCCTACTCAGCTCTTTGTTTATTGCCTCCAGAGGCACATGATCAGTGTATGATAGCAAACATGATCAGCGCATGATCAGTCACATGATCAGCGCCATTAAGTCACGTGATCACTACATGATAGTCATGTGATCAGTCCATGCTCAGTCACGGTATCAGTGCATGATCAGCCACGTGATCAGTGCATGATCTGTCACATGATTAGTGTATGATCATCCACGTGATCAGTGCATGGGCAGTCATGTGATCAGTGCATGATATAGACGTGATCAGTGCATGATCAGTCTCGTGATCAGTGCATGATAGCCACGTGATCAGTGCATGATCAGTCACCTGATGGGTGTATGATCATTCACGTGACCTGTACATGGTAGCTACATGATCATTGCATGATCAGCCACGTGAGTAGTGCATGATAGCCACGTGATCACTGCATGATCAGTCACGTGATCAGTGCATGATCAGTCATGTGACCAGTACATGGTAGCTGCGTGATCATGGCATGATCAGCCACGTGAGCAGTGCATGATAGCCACGTGATCAGTGCATGATCAGACACGTGATCAGTGCATGATCAGTCACGTGATCAGTGCATGATCAGCCACGTGATCAGTGCATGATCAGGCACGTGATCAGTGTATGTCCAGCCACGTGATCAGTGCATGATAGCCACGTGATCAGTGCATGATCAGTCACGTGATCAGTGCATGATCAGTTATGTGATCAGTGTATGATCAGCCACGTGATCAGTGCATGATCAGCCACATGATCAGTGCATGATCAATTACGTGATCAGTGCATGATCAGTCACGTGACCAGTACATGGTAGCTACGTGATCATTGCATGATCAGCCACGTGATCAGTGCATGATAGCCACGTGATCAGTGCATGATAGCCACGTGATCAGTGCATGATCAGTCATGTGATACGTGTGTGATCAGCCACGTGATCAGTGCATGATATCCACGTGATCAGTGCATGACAGCCACGTGATCAGTGCATGAGAGCCACGTGATCAGTGCATGATCAGTCACGTGATACATGTGTGATCAGCCACGTGATCAGTGCATGATGAGCCACGTGATCAGTGCATGATCAATTACGTGATCAGTGCATGATCAGTCACGTGACCAGTACATGGTTGCTACGTGATCGTTGCATGATCAGCCACGCGAGCAGTGCATGATAGCCACGTGATCAGTGCATGATCAGTCACGTGATCAGTACATGATCAGTCACGTGAACAGTGCATGATCATTTACGTGATCTTTGCATGATCAGTCACGTGACCAGTATATGGTTGCTACGTGATCATTCCATGACGAGCCACGTGAGCAGTGCATGATAGCCACGTAATGTGTGCATGAGTTACGTGAGCAGAGTATGATCAGCCACGTGATCAGTGCATGAGTGCCACGTGATCAGTGCATGATATGTCACGTGACAGGTGTGTGATCAGCCACGTGAACAGTGCATGTTCAGCCACGTGATCAGTGCATGATAGCCACGTGATCAGTGCATGATCAGTTACGTGAGCAGTGTATGATCAGCCACGTGATCAGTGCATGGTCAGACACGTGAACAGTGTATGATCAGCCACGTGATCAGTGCATGATATCCAAGTGATCAGTACATGATCATCATGTGATCAGTGTATGATCAGCCACGTGAACAGTGCATGCTCAGTCACGTGATCAGGGCCTGCTGAGCTGCGTGATTACTGTCTGCTCATCTGCTTGACAATTGCCAGCTAAGCTGCACGATTCCTGCCTGTCATCTGCTTGACAATTGCCAGCTGTGCTGCGTAATTCCTGCCTGCTCAGCTGCTTGATTATTGCCAGCTGAGCAGCATGATTCCTCACACCTGAGTTCCATGATTATTGCCTGCTGACTGTTTGATTCGTGCCTACTCAGCTCTTTGTTTATTGCCTCCAGAGGCACATGATCAGTGTATGATAGCAAACATGATCAGCGCATGATCAGTCACATGATCAGCGCCATTAAGTCACGTGATCACTACATGATAGTCATGTGATCAGTCCATGCTCAGTCACGGTATCAGTGCATGATCAGCCACGTGATCAGTGCATGATCTGTCACAAGATTAGTGTATGATCATCCACGTGATCAGTGCATGGGCAGTCATGTGATCAGTGCATGATATAGACGTGATCAGTGCATGATCAGTCTCGTGATCAGTGCATGATAGCCACGTGATCAGTGCATGATCAGTCACCTGATGGGTGTATGATCATTCACGTGACCTGTACATGGTAGCTACATGATCATTGCATGATCAGCCACGTGAGTAGTGCATGATAGCCACGTGATCAGTGCATGATCAGTCACGTGATCAGTGCATGATCAGTCATGTGACCAGTACATGGTAGGTGCGTGATCATGGCATGATCAGCCACGTGAGCAGTGCATGATAGCCACGTGATCAGTGCATGATCAGACACGTGATCAGTGCATGATCAGTCACGTGATCAGTGCATGATCAGCCACGTGATCAGTGCATGATCAGGCACGTGATCAGTGTATGTCAGCCACGTGATCAGTGCATGATAGCCACGTGATCAGTGCATGATCAGTCACGTGATCAGTGCATGATCAGTTACGTGATCAGTGTATGATCAGCCACGTGATCAGTGCATGATCAGCCACGTGATCAGTGCATGATCAATTACGTGATCAGTGCATGATCAGTCACGTGACCAGTACATGGTAGCTACGTGATCATTGCATGATCAGCCACGTGATCAGTGCATGATAGCCACGTGATCAGTGCATGATAGCCACGTGATCAGTGCATGATCAGTCATGTGATACGTGTGTGATCAGCCACGTGATCAGTGCATGATATCCACGTGATCAGTGCATGACAGCCACGTGATCAGTGCATGAGAGCCACGGGATAAGTGCATGATCAGTCACGTGATACATGTGTGATCAGCCACGTGATCAGTGCATGATGAGCCACGTGATCAGTGCATGATCAATTACGTGATCAGTGCATGATCAGTCACGTGACCAGTACATGGTTGCTACGTGATCGTTGCATGATCAGCCACGCGAGCAGAGTATGATAGCCACGTGATCAGTGCATGATCAGTCACGTGATCAGTACATGATCAGTCACGTGAACAGTGCATGATCATTTACGTGATCTTTGCATGATCAGTCACGTGACCAGTATATGGTTGCTACGTGATCATTCCATGACGAGCCACGTGAGCAGTGCATGATAGCCACGTGATGTGTGCATGAGTTACGTGAGCAGAGTATGATCAGCCACGTGATCAGTGCATGAGTGCCACGTGATCAGTGCATGATATGTCACGTGACAGGTGTGTGATCAGCCACGTGAACAGTGCATGTTCAGCCACGTGATCAGTGCATGATAGCCACGTGATCAGTGCATGATCAGTTACGTGAGCAGTGTATGATCAGCCACGTGATCAGTGCATGGTCAGACACGTGAACAGTGTATGATCAGCCACGTGATCAGTGCATGATATCCAAGTGATCAGTACATGATCATCACGTGATCAGTGTATGATCAGCCACGTGAACAGTGCATGCTCAGTCACGTGATCTGGGCCTGCTGAGCTGCGTGATTACTGTCTGCTCATCTGCTTGACAATTGCCAGCTGAGCTGCACGATTCCTGCATGCTCAGCTGCTTGATTATTGCCAGCTGAGCAGCATGATTCCTCACACCTGTGTTCCATGATTATTGCCTGCTGACTGTTTGATTCGTGCCTACTCAGCTCTTTGTTTATTGCCTCCAGAGGCACATGATCAGTGTATGATAGCAAACATGATCAGCGCATGATCAGTCACATGATCAGCGCCATTAAGTCACGTGATCACTACATGATAGTCATGTGATCAGTCCATGCTCAGTCACGGTATCAGTGCATGATCAGCCACGTGATCAGTGCATGATCTGTCACAAGATTAGTGTATGATCATCCACGTGATCAGTGCATGGGCAGTCATGTGATCAGTGCATGATATAGACGTGATCAGTGCATGATCAGTCTCGTGATCAGTGCATGATAGCCACGTGATCAGTGCATGATCAGTCACCTGATGGGTGTATGATCATTCACGTGACCTGTACATGGTAGCTACATGATCATTGCATGATCAGCCACGTGAGTAGTGCATGATAGCCACGTGATCAGTGCATGATCAGTCACGTGATCAGTGCATGATCAGTCATGTGACCAGTACATGGTAGCTGCGTGATCATGGCATGATCAGCCACGTGATCAGTGCATGATAGCCACGTGATCAGTGCATGATCAGTCACGTGATCAGTGCATGATCAGTTACGTGATCAGTGCATGATCAGCCACGTGATCAGTGCATGATCAGCCACGTGATCAGTGCATGATCAATTACGTGATCAGTGCATGATCAGTCACGTGATCAGTACATGGTAGCTACGTGATCATTGCATGATCAGCCACGTGATCAGTGCATGATAGCCACGTGATCAGTGCATGATAGCCACGTGATCAGTGCATGATCAGTCATGTGATACGTGTGTGATCAGCCACGTGATCAGTGCATGATATCCACGTGATCAGTGCATGACAGCCACGTGATCAGTGCATGAGAGCCACGTGATCAGTGCATGATCAGTCACGTGATACATGTGTGATCAGCCACGTGATCAGTGCATGATGAGCCACGTGATCAGTGCAGGATCAATTACGTGATCAGTGCATGATCAGTCACGTGACCAGTACATGGTTGCTACGTGATCGTTGCATGATCAGCCACGTGAGCAGAGCATGATAGCCACGTGATCAGTGCATGATCAGTCACGTGATCAGTACATGATCAGTCACGTGAACAGTGCATGATCATTTACGTGATCTTTGCATGATCAGTCACGTGACCAGTATATGGTTGCTACGTGATCATTCCATGACGCCACGTGAGCAGTGCATGATAGCCACGTGATGTGTGCATGAGTTACGTGAGCAGAGTATGATCAGCCACGTGATCAGTGCATGAGTGCCACGTGATCAGTGCATGATATGTCACGTGACAGGTGTGTGATCAGCCACGTGAACAGTGCATGTTCAGCCACGTGATCAGTGCATGATAGCCACGTGATCAGTGCATGATCAGTTACGTGAGCAGTGTATGATCAGCCACGTGATCAGTGCATGGTCAGACACGTGAACAGTGTATGATCAGCCACGTGATCAGTGCATGATATCCAAGTGATCAGTGCATGATCATCACGTGATCAGTGTATGATCAGCCACGTGAACAGTGCATGCTCAGTCACGTGATCTGGGCCTGCTGAGCTGCGTGATTACTGTCTGCTCATCTGCTTGACAATTGCCAGCTGAGCTGCACGATTCCTGCCTGTCATCTGCTTGACAATTGCCAGCTGTGCTGCGTAATTCCTGCCTGCTCAGCTGCTTGATTATTGCCAGCTGAGCAGCATGATTCCTCACACCTGAGTTCCATGATTATTGCCTGCTGACTGTTTGATTCGTGCCTACTCAGCTCTTTGTTTATTGCCTCCAGAGGCACATGATCAGTGTATGATAGCAAACATGATCAGCGCATGATCAGTCACATGATCAGCGCCATTAAGTCACGTGATCACTACATGATAGTCATGTGATCAGTCCATGCTCAGTCACGGTATCAGTGCATGATCAGCCACGTGATCAGTGCATGATCTGTCACAAGATTAGTGTATGATCATCCACGTGATCAGTGCATGGGCAGTCATGTGATCAGTGCATGATATAGACGTGATCAGTGCATGATCAGTCTCGTGATCAGTGCATGATAGCCACGTGATCAGTGCATGATCAGTCACCTGATGGGTGTATGATCATTCACGTGACCTGTACATGGTAGCTACATGATCATTGCATGATCAGCCACGTGAGTAGTGCATGATAGCCACGTGATCACTGCATGATCAGTCACGTGATCAGTGCATGATCAGTCATGTGACCAGTACATGGTAGCTGCGTGATCATGGCATGATCAGCCACGTGAGCAGTGCATGATAGCCACGTGATCAGTGCATGATCAGTCACGTGATCAGTGCATGATCAGTCACGTGATCAGTGCATGATCAGCCACGTGATCAGTGCATGATAGCCACGTGATCAGTGCATGATCAGTCACGTGATCAGTGCATGATCAGTTACGTGATCAGTGCATGATCAGCCACGTGATCAGTGCATGATCAGCCACGTGATCAGTGCATGATCAATTACGTGATCAGTGCATGATCAGTCACGTGACCAGTACATGGTAGCTACGTGATCATTGCATGATCAGCCACGTGATCAGTGCATGATAGCCACGTGATCAGTGCATGATAGCCACGTGATCAGTGCATGATCAGTCATGTGATACGTGTGTGATCAGCCACGTGATCAGTGCATGATATCCACGTGATCAGTGCATGACAGCCACGTGATCAGTGCATGAGAGCCACGTGATCAGTGCATGATCAGTCACGTGATACATGTGTGATCAGCCACGTGATCAGTGCATGATGAGCCACGTGATCAGTGCAGGATCAATTACGTGATCAGTGCATGATCAGTCACGTGACCAGTACATGGTTGCTACGTGATCGTTGCATGATCAGCCACGCGAGCAGAGCATGATAGCCACGTGATCAGTGCATGATCAGTCACGTGATCAGTACATGATCAGTCACGTGAACAGTGCATGATCATTTACGTGATCTTTGCATGATCAGTCACGTGACCAGTATATGGTTGCTACGTGATCATTCCATGACGAGCCACGTGAGCAGTGCATGATAGCCACGTAATGTGTGCATGAGTTACGTGAGCAGAGTATGATCAGCCACGTGATCAGTGCATGAGTGCCACGTGATCAGTGCATGATATGTCACGTGACAGGTGTGTGATCAGCCACGTGAACAGTGCATGTTCAGCCACGTGATCAGTGCATGATAGCCACGTGATCAGTGCATGATCAGTTACGTGAGCAGTGTATGATCAGCCACGTGATCAGTGCATGGTCAGACACGTGAACAGTGTATGATCAGCCACGTGATCAGTGCATGATATCCAAGTGATCAGTGCATGATCATCACGTGATCAGTGTATGATCAGCCACGTGAACAGTGCATGCTCAGTCACGTGATCTGGGCCTGCTGAGCTGCGTGATTACTGTCTGCTCATCTGCTTGACAATTGCCAGCTGAGCTGCACGATTCCTGCCTGTCATCTGCTTGACAATTGCCAGCTGTGCTGCGTAATTCCTGCCTGCTCAGCTGCTTGATTATTGCCAGCTGAGCAGCATGATTCCTCACACCTGTGTTCCATGATTATTGCCTGCTGACTGTTTGATTTGTGCCTACTCAGCTCTTTGTTTATTGCCTCCAGAGGCACATGATCAGTGTATGATAGCAAACATGATCAGCGCATGATCAGTCACATGATCAGCGCCATTAAGTCACGTGATCACTACATGATAGTCATGTGATCAGTCCATGCTCAGTCACGGTATCAGTGCATGATCAGCCACGTGATCAGTGCATGATCTGTCACAAGATTAGTGTATGATAATCCACGTGATCAGTGCATGGGCAGTCATGTGATCAGTGCATGATATAGACGTGAACAGTGCATGATCAGTCTCGTGATCAGTGCATGATAGCCACGTGATCAGTGCATGATCAGTCACCTGATGGGTGTATGATCATTCACGTGACCTGTACATGGTAGCTACATGATCATTGCATGATCAGCCACGTGAGTAGTTCATGATAGCCACGTGATTACTGCATGATCAGTCACGTGATCAGTGCATGATCAGTCATGTGACCAGTACATGGTAGCTGCGTGATCATGGCATGATCAGCCACGTGAGCAGTGCATGATAGCCACGTGACCAGTGCATGATCAGACACGAGATCAGTGCATGATCAGTCACGTGATCAGTGCATGATCAGCCACGTGATCAGTGCATGACCAGGCACGTGATCAGTGTATGTCCAGCCAAGTGATCAGTGCATGATAGCCACGTGATCAGTGCATGATCAGTCACGTGATCAGTGCATGATCAGTTATGTGATCAGTGTATGATCAGCCACGTGATCAGTGCATGATCAGCCACATGATCAGTGCATGATCAATTACGTGCTCAGTGCATGATCAGTCACGTGACCAGTACATGGTTGCTACGTGATCGTTGCATGATCAGCCACGTGAGCAGAGCATGATAGCCACGTGGTCAGTGCATGATCAGTCACGTGATCAGTACATGATCAGTCACGTGAACAGTGCATGATCATTTACGTGATCTTTGCATGATCAGTCACGTTACCAGTATATGGTTGCTACGTGATCTATCCATGACGAGCCACGTGAGCAGTGCATGATAGCCACGTGATGTGTGCATGAGTTACGTGAGCAGAGTATGATCAGCCACGTGATCAGTGCATGAGTGCCACGTGATCAGTGCATGATATGTCACGTGACAGGTGTGTGATCAGCCACGTGAACAGTGCATGTTCAGCCACGTGATCAGTGCATGATAGCCACGTGATCAGTGCATGATCAGTTACGTGAGCAGTGTATGATCAGCCACGTGATCAGTGCATGGTCAGACACGTGAACAGTGTATGATCAGCCACGTGATCAGTGCATGATATCCAAGTGATCAGTACATGATCATCACGTGATCAGTGTATGATCAGCCACGTGAACAGTGCATGCTCAGTCACGTGATCTGGGCCTGCTGAGCTGCGTGATTACTGTCTGCTCATCTGCTTGACAATTGCCAGCTGAGCTGCACGATTCCTGCCTGTCATCTGCTTGACAATTGCCAGCTGTGCTGCGTAATTCCTGCCTGCTCAGCTGCTTGATTATTGCCAGCTGAGCAGCATGATTCCTCACACCTGAGTTCCATGATTATTGCCTGCTGACTGTTTGATTCGTGCCTACTCAGCTCTTTGTTTATTGCCTCCAGAGGCACATGATCAGTGTATGATAGCAAACATGATCAGCGCATGATCAGTCACATGATCAGCGCCATTAAGTCACGTGATCACTACATGATAGTCATGTGATCAGTCCATGCTCAGTCACGGTATCAGTGCATGATCAGCCACGTGATCAGTGCATGATCTGTCACAAGATTAGTGTATGATCATCCACGTGATCAGTGCACGGGCAGTCATGTGATCAGTGCATGATATAGACTTGAACAGTGCATGATCAGTCTCGTGATCAGTGCATGATAGCCACGTGATCAGTGCATGATCAGTCACCTGATGGGTGTATGATCATTCACGTGACCTGTACATGGTAGCTACATGATCATTGCATGATCAGCCACGTGAGTAGTTCATGATAGCCACGTGATCACTGCATGATCAGTCACGTGATCAGTGCATGATCAGTCATGTGACCAGTACATGGTAGCTGCGTGATCATGGCATGATCAGCCACGTGAGCAGTGCATGATAGCCACGTGATCAGTGCATGATCAGACACGAGATCAGTGCATGATCAGTCACGTGATCAGTGCATGATCAGCCACGTGATCAGTGCATGACCAGGCACGTGATCAGTGTATGTCCAGCCAAGTGATCAGTGCATGATAGCCACGTGATCAGTGCATGATCAGTCACGTGATCAGTGCATGATCAGTTATGTGATCAGTGTATGATCAGCCACGTGATCAGTGCATGATCAGCCACATGATCAGTGCATGATCAATTACGTGCTCAGTGCATGATCAGTCACGTGACCAGTACATGGTAGCTACGTGATCATTGCCTGATCAGCCACGTGATCAGTGCATGATAGCCACGTGATCAGTGCATGATAGCCACATGATCAGTGGATGATCAGTCATGTGATACGTGTGTGATCAGCCACATGATCAGTGCATGATATCCACGTGATCAGTGCATGACAGCCACGTGATCAGTGCATGAGAGCCACGGGATCAGTGCATGATCAGTCACGTGATACATGTGTGATCAGCCACGTGATCAGTGCAGGATGAGCCACGTGATCAGTGCAGGATCAATTACGTGATCAGTGCATGATCAGTCACGTGACCAGTACATGGTTGCTACGTGATCGTTGCATGATCAGCCACGTGAGCAGAGCATGATAGCCACGTGGTCAGTGCATGATCAGTCACGTGATCAGTACATGATCAGTCACGTGAACAGTGCATGATCATTTACGTGATCTTTGCATGATCAGTCACGTTACCAGTATATGGTTGCTACGTGATCATTCCATGACGAGCCACGTGAGCAGTGCATGATAGCCACGTAATGTGTGCATGAGTTACGTGAGCAGAGTATGATCAGCCACGTGATCAGTGCATGAGTGCCACGTGATCAGTGCATGATATGTCACGTGACAGGTGTGTGATCAGCCACGTGAACAGTGCATGTTCAGCAACGTGATCAGTGCATGATAGCCACGTGATCAGTGCATGATCAGTTACGTGAGCAGTGTATGATCAGCCACGTGATCAGTGCATGGTCAGACACGTGAACAGTGTATGTTCAGCCACGTGATCAGTGCATGATATCCAAGTGATCAGTACATGATCATCACGTGATCAGTGTATGATCAGCCACGTGAACAGTGCATGCTCAGTCACGTGATCTGGGCCTGCTGAGCTGCGTGATTACTGTCTGCTCATCTGCTTGACAATTGCCAGCTGAGCTGCACGATTCCTGCCTGTCATCTGCTTGACAATTGCCAGCTGTGCTGCGTAATTCCTGCCTGCTCAGCTGCTTGATTATTGCCAGCTGAGCAGCATGATTCCTCACACCTGTGTTCCATGATTATTGCCTGCTCACTGTTTGATTTGTGCCTACTCAGCTCTTTGTTTATTGCCTCCAGAGGCACATGATCAGTGTATGATAGCAAACATGATCAGCGCATGATCAGTCACATGATCAGCGCCATTAAGTCACGTGATCACTACATGATAGTCATGTGATCAGTCCATGCTCAGTCACGGTATCAGTGCATGATCAGCCACGTGATCAGTGCATGATCTGTCACAAGATTAGTGTATGATCATCCACGTGATCAGTGCACGGGCAGTCATGTGATCAGTGCATGATATAGACGTGAACAGTGCATGATCAGTCTCGTGATCAGTGCATGATAGCCACGTGATCAGTGCATGATCAGTCACCTGATGGGTGTATGATCATTCACGTGACCTGTACATGGTAGCTACATGATCATTGCATGATCAGCCACGTGAGTAGTTCATGATAGCCACGTGATCACTGCATGATCAGTCACGTGATCAGTGCATGATCAGTCATGTGACCAGTACATGGTAGGTGCGTGATCATGGCATGATCAGCCACGTGAGCAGTGCATGATAGCCACGTGACCAGTGCATGATCAGACACGAGATCAGTGCATGATCAGTCACGTGATCAGTGCATGATCAGCCACGTGATCAGTGCATGACCAGGCACGTGATCAGTGTATGTCCAGCCAAGTGATCAGTGCATGATAGCCACGTGATCAGTGCATGATCAGTCACGTGATCAGTGCATGATCAGTTATGTGATCAGTGTATGATCAGCCACGTGATCAGTGCATGATCAGCCACATGATCAGTGCATGATCAATTACGTGCTCAGTGCATGATCAGTTACGTGACCAGTACATGGTAGCTACGTGATCATTGCCTGATCAGCCACGTGATCAGTGCATGATAGCCACGTGATCAGTGCATGATAGCCACGTGATCAGTGCATGATAGCCACGTTCTCAGTGCATGCTCAGTCACGTGATCTGGACTTGATCAGCCACGTGATCAGTGCCTGCAGAGTCACGTGATCAGGGCCTGCTGAGCTGCGTGATTCCTGCCGGCTCATCTGCATGACAATTGCCATCTGAGCTGCGTGATTCCTGTCGGCTCATCTGCTTGACAATTGCCAGCTGAGCTGCGTGATTCCTGCCTGGTCACGTGCTTGATTATTGCCAGTTGAGCAGCATGATTCGTCACTGCTGAGCTCCATGCTTATTGCCTGCTGATTGCGTGGTTCGTGTCTGCTCAGCTCTTTGAGTATCGCCTCCTGAGGTCCCTGTTCGGTCGCCACCTGCCGGGGACCAGCCCCAACTGATCCAGGGTATTCGAAGGAGAGATGGCCTAGGCGACTATTTATATGCTAATCAGAGATGTCAAGAATAATAGTATGAGGAGAGCTCAGTAGGAAAATTCGGTGGAGAAAAGAGACTGAATAGCTTGATTCTCGCAGAAGACCAATCAATCTTCAAGACAAGAAGTTTGCACCACTTACGTAGGCCGCAGGCGCCCTCTCGAATAGCGAAAGGTGCCTCACCCTAGACACCTTCTCGAGTGGGTCTTAGCAGCCCAGGCATAATTAGTAAGCGTGGTGGGTTCCGTGCTCCAGATGGAGACTTAGCTGGAAGTTAAAGGGAAGAATGACAAGGAACTTTATGAATTGGAGCTGTAAGTTAACTCTTTGACAGAGAGAGCGAGATGGTGGTGGTGGACATCCTCCAGTGAAATCAGAGGTGAGAGCACAAAGCAATACAGTAGGCAGACTCTGGTTTTTTTTGGGGGGAGATGCTCGAGAATATGCGGGTGGACTCCTGAGGCTCGATCCCACATTTGCGTATGCCGAGCCTCCTTCCTCATGACCTTCGTCCAGAGTGGAAGGCCTCCCCGGCTCCCGGCACATGATCAGTGCATGCTCAGTCACGATATCAGTGCCTGCTCAACCACGTGATCACTGACGGCACAGTCACGTGATCAGCGCCTCTCAGTCACGTGATCACCGTATGATAAACACGTGATCAGTGAACGACCAGCCACGTGATCACTGCATGCGCAGTCAGGTGGTCAGTTCCTGATCAGCCACCTGATCAGTGCATGCACAGTCCCCTGATCAGCGCCTGTCAGTCACTGATAACTGCCTGATAAACACGTGATCAGTGCCCGAACAGCCACGTCATCAGTGCATGCGCAGTCACGTGATCAGTGCATATAGCCACGTGATCAGTGCGTGGACAGTCCCATGATCAGCGCCTGTCAGCCCCTGATCATTGCCTGATAAACACGTGATCAGTGCATGACAGCCACGTGATCAGTGCATGATCAGTTACCTGAGCAGTGTATGATCAGCCACGTGATCAGTGCATGGTCAAACACGTGAACAGTGTATGATCAGCCATGTGATCACTGCATGATAGCCACGTGATCAGTGCATGATCATCACGTGATCAGTGCATGATCAGCCACGTGATCAGTGCCTGCAGAGTCACGTGATCAGGGCCTGCTGAGCTGCGTGATTCCTGCCGGCTCATCTGCATGACAATTGCCACCTGAGCTGCGTGATTCCTGTCGGCTCATCTGCTTGACAATTGCCAGCTGAGCTGCGTGATTCCTGCCTGGTCACGTGCTTGATTATTGCCAGCTGAGCAGCATGATTCGTCACTGCTGAGCTCCATGCTTATTGCCTGCTGATTGTGTGGTTCGTGTCTGCTCAGCTCTTTGAGTATCGCCTCCTGAGGTCCCTGTTCGGTCGCCACCTGCCGGGGACCAGCCCCAACTGATCCAGGGTATTCGAAGGAGAGATGGCCTAGGCGACTATTTATATGCTAATCAGAGATGTCAAGAATAATAGTATGAGGAGAGCTCAGTAGGAAAATTCGGGGGAGAAAAGAGACTGAGTAGCTTGGTTTACGCGGAAGACCAATCAAACTTCAAGACAAGAAGTTTGCACCACTTACGTAGGCCGCAGGTGCCCTCTCGAATAGCGAAAGGTGCCTCACCCTAGACACCTTCTCGAGTGGGTCTTAGCAGCCCAGGCATAATTAGTAAGCGTGGTGGGTTCCGTGCTCCAGATGTAGACTCAGCTGGAAGTTAAAGGGAAGAATGACAAGGAACTTTATGAATTGGAGCTGTAAGTTAACTCTTTGACAAAGAGAGCGAGATGGTGGTGGGGGACAGCCCCCAGTGAAATCAGAGGTGAGAGCACAAAGCAATACAGTAGGCAGACTCTGGTTTTTTTGGGGGGGAGATGCTCGAGAATATGCGGGTTGACTCCTGAGGCTCGATCCCACATTTGCGTATGCCGAGCCTCCTTCCTCATGACCTTCGTCCAGAGTGGAAGGCCTCCCCGGCTCCCGGCACATGATCAGTGCATGCTCATTCACGATATCAGTGCCTGCTCAGCCACGTGATCACTGACGGCACAGTCACGTGATCAGCGCCTCTCAGTCACGTGATCACCGAATGATCAACACGTGATCAGTGAACGACCAGCCACGTGATCACTGCATGCGCAGTCAGGTGGTCAGTTCCTGATCAGCCACCTGATCAGTGCATGCACAGTCCCCTGATCAGCGCCTGTCAGTCACTGATCAGTGCCTGATAAACACGTGATCAGTGCCCGAACAGCCACGTCATCAGTGCATGCGCAGTCACGTGATCAGTGCATGATAGCCACGTGATCAGTGCGTGCACAGTCCCATGATCAGCGCCTGTCAGCCCCTGATCATTGCCTGATAAACACGTGATCAGTGCATGACAGCCACGTGATCAGTGCATGATCAGTTACCTGAGCAGTGTATGATCAGCCACGTGATCAGTGCATGGTCAAACACGTGAACAGTGTATGATCAGCCATGTGATCACTGCATGATAGCCACGTGATCAGTGCATGATCATCACGTGATCAGTGCATGATCAGCCACGTGATCAGTGCCTGCAGAGTCACGTGATCAGGGCCTGCTGAGCTGCGTGATTCCTGCCGGCTCATCTGCATGACAATTGCCACCTGAGCTGCGTGATTCCTGTCGGCTCATCTGCTTGACAATTGCCAGCTGAGCTGCGCGATTCCTGCCTGGTCACGTGCTTGATTATTGCCAGCTGAGCAGCATGATTCGTCACTGCTGAGCTCCATGCTTATTGCCTGCTGATTGTGTGGTTCGTGTCTGCTCAGCTCTTTGAGTATCGCCTCCTGAGGTCCCTGTTCGGTCGCCACCTGCCGGGGACCAGCCCCAACTGATCCAGGGTATTCGAAGGAGAGATGGCCTAGGCGACTATTTATATGCTAATCAGAGATGTCAAGAATAATAGTATGAGGAGAGCTCAGTAGGAAAATTCGGTGGAGAAAAGAGACTGAGGAGCTTGGTTTACGTGGAAGACCAATCAAACTTCAAGACAAGAAGGTTGCACCACTTACGTAGGTCGCAGGCGCCCTCTCGAATAGCGAAAGGTGCCTCACCCTAGACACCTTCTCGAGTGGGTCTTAGCAGCCCAGGCATAATTAGTAAGCGTGGTGGGTTCCGTGCTCCAGATGGAGACTCAGCTGGAAGTTAAAGGGAAGAATGACAAGGAACTTTATGAATTGGAGCTGTAAGTTAACTCTTTGACAGAGAGAGCGAGATGGTGGTGGGGGACAGCGCCCAGTGAAATCAGAGGTGAGAGCACAAAGCAATACAGTAGGCAGACTCTGGTTTTTTTGGGGGGGAGATGCTGGAGAATATCTGGGTGGACTCCTGAGGCTCGATCCCGCATTTGCGTATGCCGAGCCTCCTTCCTCATGACCTTTGTCCAGAGTCGAATGCCTCCCCGGCTCTCGGCACATGATCAGTGCATGCTCATTCACGATATCAGTGCCTGCTCAGCCACGTGATCACTGACGGCACAGTCACGTGATCAGCGCCTCTCAGTCACGTGATCACCGTATGATAAACACGTGATCAGTGAACGACTAGCCACGTGATGACTGCATGCGAGGTCAGTGGTCAGTTCCTGATCAGCCACCTGATCAGTGCGTGCACAGTCCCCTGATCAGCGCCTGTCAGTCACTGATCACTGCCTGATAAACACGAGATCAGTGCATGATGAGCCATGTGATCAGTGCCTGATCAACCACGTCATCAGTGCATGCGCTGTCACGTCATCAGTGCATGATAGCCACGTTCTCAGTGCATGCTCAGTCACGTGATCTGGACATGATCAGCCACGTGATCAGTGCCTGCAGAGTCACGTGATCAGGGCCTGCTGAGCTGCGTGATTCCTGCCGGCTCATCTGCATGACAATTGCCATCTGAGCTGCGTGATTCCTGTCGGCTCATCTGCTTGACAATTGCCAGCTGAGCTGCGTGATTCCTGCCTGGTCACGTGCTTGATTATTGCCAGTTGAGCAGCATGATTCGTCACTGCTGAGCTCCATGCTTATTGCCTGCTGATTGCGTGGTTCGTGTCTGCTCAGCTCTTTGAGTATCGCCTCCTGAGGTCCCTGTTCGGTCGCCACCTGCCGGGGACCAGCCCCAACTGATCCAGGGTATTCGAAGGAGAGATGGCCTAGGCGACTATTTATATGCTAATCAGAGATGTCAAGAATAATAGTATGAGGAGAGCTCAGTAGGAAAATTCGGTGGAGAAAAGAGACTGAGTAGCTTGGTTTACGCGGAAGACCAATCAAACTTCAAGACAAGAAGTTTGCACCACTTACGTAGGCCGCAGGCGCCCTCTCGAATAGCGAAAGGTGCCTCACCCTAGACACCTTCTCGAGTGGGTCTTAGCAGCCCAGGCATAATTAGTAAGCGTGGTGGGTTCCGCGCTCCAGATGGAGACTCAGCTGGAAGTTAAAGGGAAGAATGACAAGGAACTTTATGAATTGGAGCTGTAAGTTAACTCTTTGACAGAGAGAGCGAGATGGTGGTGGGGGACAGCCCCCAGTGAAATCAGAGGTGAGAGCACAAAGCAATACAGTAGGCAGACTCTGGTTTTTTTGGGGGGGAGATGCTCGAGAATATCCGGGTGGACTCCTGAGGCTCGATCCCGCATTTGCGTATGCCGAGCCTCCTTCCTCATGACCTTTGTCCAGAGTGGAATGCCTCCCCGGCTCCCGGCACATGATCAGTGCATGCTCATTCACGATATCAGTGCCTGCTCAGCCACGTGATCACTGACGGCACAGTCACGTGATCAGCGCCTCTCAGTCACGTAATCACCGTATGATAAACACGTGATCAGTGAACGACCAGCCACGTGATGACTGCATGCTCGGTCAGGTGGTCATTTCCTGATCAGCCACCTGATTAGTGCGTGCACAGTCCCCTGATCAGCCCCTGTCAGTCACTGATCACTGCCTGATAAACACGTGATCAGTGCCCGAACAGCCACGTCATCAGTGCACGCTCAGTCACGTGATCTGGACTTGATCAGCCAAGTGATCAGTGCCTGCAGAGTCACGTGATCAGGGCCTGCTGAGCTGCATGATTCCTGCCGGCTCATCTGCATGACAATTGCCATCTGAGCTGCGTGATTCCTGTCAGCTCATCTGCTGGACAATTGCCAGCTGAGCTGCTTGGTTCCTGCCTGGTCACGTGCTTGATTATTGCCAGTTGAGCAGCATGATTCGTCACTGCTGAGCTCCATGCTTATTGCCTGCTGATTGCGTGGTTCGTGTCTGCTCAGCTCTTTGAGTATCGCCTCCTGAGGTCCCTGTTCGGTCGCCACCTGCCGGGGACCAGCCCCAACTGATCCAGGGTATTCGAAGGAGAGATGGCCTAGGCGACTATTTATATGCTAATCAGAGATGTCAAGAATAATAGTATGAGGAGAGCTCAGTAGGAAAATTCGGTGGAGAAAAGAGACTGAGTAGCTTGGTTTACGCGGAAGACCAATCAAACTTCAAGACAAGAAGTTTGCACCACTTACGTAGGCCGCAGGCGCCCTCTCGAATAGCGAAAGGTGCCTCACCCTAGACACCTTCTCGAGTGGGTCTTAGCAGCCCAGACATAATTAGTAAGCGTGGTGGGTTCCGCGCTCCAGATGGAGACTCAGCTGGAAGTTAAAGGAAAGAATGACAAGGAACTTTATGAATTGGAGCTGTAAGTTAACTCTTTGACAGAGAGAGTGAGATGGTGGTGGGGGAAGGCCCCCAGTGAAATCAGAGGTGAGAGCACAAAGCAATACAGTAGGTAGACTCTGGTTTTTTTGGGGGGGAGATGCTCGAGAATATCCGGGTTGGCTCCTGAGGCTCGATCCCGCATTTGCGTATGCCGAGCCTCCTTCCTCATGACCTTTGTCCAGAGTGGAAGGCCTCCCCGGCTCCCGGTACATGATCAGTGCATGCTCAGTCACGATATCAGTGCCTGTTCAGCCACGTGATCACTGACGGCACAGTCACGTGATCAGCGCCTCTCAGTCACGTGATCACCGTATGATAAACACATGATCAGTGAACGACCAGCCACGTGATCACTGCATGCGCGGTCAGGTGATCAGTTCCTGATCAGCCACCTGATCAGTGCGTGCACAGTCCCTGATCAGTGCCTGTCAGTCACTGATCACTGCCTGATAAACACGTGATCAGTGCCTGAACAGCCACGTCATCAGTGCATGCGCAGTCACGTGATCAGTGCATGATAGCCACGTGATCAGTGCGTGCACAGTCCCATGATCAGCGCCTGTCAGTCACTGATCATTGCCTGATAAACACGTGATCAGTGCATGATGAGCCATGTGATCAGTGCCTGATCAGCCACGTCATCAGTGCATGCGCAGTCATGTCATCAGTGCATGATAGCCACGTGATCAGTGCATGCTCAGTCACGTGATCTGCACTTGATCAGCCACGTGATCAGTGCCTGCAGAGTCACGTGATCAGGGCCTGCTGAGCTGCGTGATTCCTGCCGGCTCATCTGCATGACAATTGCCATCTGAGCTGCGTGATTCCTGTCGGCTCATCTGCTTGACAATTGCCAGCTGAGCTGCGTGATTCCTGCCTGGTCACGTGCTTGATTATTGGGAAGGCCCCCAGTGAAATCAGAGGTGAGAGCACAAAGCAATACAGTAGGCAGACTCTGGTTTTTTGGGGGGGAGATGCTCGAGAATATGCGGGTGGACTCCTGAGGCTCGATCCCGCATTTGCGTATGCTGAGCCTCCTTCCTCATGACCTTTGTCCAGAGTGGAATGCCTCCCGGCTCCCGGCACATGATCAGTGCATGCTCAGTCACGTATCAGTGCATGCTCAGCCACGTGATCACTGACGGCACAGTCACGTGATCAGCGCCTCTCAGTCACGTGATCACCGTATGATAAACACGTGATCAGTGAACGACCAGCCACGTGATGACTGCATGCGCAGTCAGGTGATCATTTCCTGATCAGCCACCTGATTAGTGCGTGCACAGTCCCCTGATCAGCCCCTGTCAGTCACTGATCACTGCCTGATAAACACGTGATCAGTGCCCGAACAGCCACGTCATCAGTGCATGCGCAGTCACGTGATCTGCATGATAGCCACGTGATCAGTGCATGACAGTCCACGTGATCAGCGCCTGTCAGCCACTGATCATTGCATGATCAACACGTGATCAGTGCATGATAGCCACGTGATCAGTGCATGATCAGTTACGTGATCAGTGCATGATCAGCCACGTGATCAGTGCATGGTCAGACACGTGATCAGTGCATGCTCAGCCACGTGATCAGTGCATGATAGCCACGTCATCAGTGCATGCAGTCACATGATCTGGACTTGATCAGCCACGTGATCAGTGCCTGCAGAGTCACGTGATCAGGGCCTGCTGAGCTGCGTGATTCCTGCCGGCTCATCTGCATGATTGCCAGCTGAGCTCGTGATTCTGTCGGCTCATCTGCTTGACAATTGCCAGCTGAGCTGCGTGATTTCTGCCTGGTCACGTGCTTGATTATTGCCAGTTGAGCAGCATGATTCGTCACTGCTGAGCTCCATGCTTATTGCCTGCTGATTGCGTGGTCCGTGTCTGCTCAGCTCTTTGAGTATCGCCTCCTGAGGTCTCTGTTGTGTCGCCACCTGCCTGGGACCAGCCCCAACTGATCCTGGGTATTCGAAGGAGAGATGGCCTAGGCGACTATTTATATGCTAATCAGAGATGTCAAGAATAATAGTATGAGGAGAGCTCAGTAGGAAAATTCGGTGGAGAAAAGAGACTGAGTAGCTTGGTTTACGCGGATAGACCAATCAAACTTCAAGACAAGAAGTTTGCACCACTTACGGAGGCCGCAGGCGCCCTCTCGAATAGCGAAAGGTGCCTCACCCTAGACACCTTCTCGAGTGAGTCTTAGCAGCCCAGGCATAATTAGTAAGCGTGGTGGGTTCCGCGCTCCAGATGGAGACTCAGCTGGAAGTTAAAGGGAAGAATGACAAGGAACTTTATGAATTGGAGCTGTCGGTTAACACTTTGACAGAGAGAGCGAGATGGTGGTGGGGGACAGCCCCCAGTGAAATCAGAGGTGAGAGCACAAAGCAATACAGTAGGCAGACTCTGGTTTTTTTGGGGGGAGATGCTCGAGAATATCCGGGTGGACACCTGAGGCTCCATCCCGCATTTGCGTATGCCGAGCCTCCTTCCTCATGACCTTTGTCCAGAGTGGAAGGGCTCCCCGGCTCCCAGCACATGATCAGTGCATGCTCAGTCACGATATCAGTGCCTGCTCAGCCACGTGATCACTGACGGCACAGTCACGTGATCAGCGCCTCTCAGTCACGTGATCAGTGCATGATCATCCACGTGAGTCAGTGCATGTGGAGTCATGTAATCAATGCATGATAGAGCCTTGATCAGTGCACATCAGTCCCGTGATGAGTGTATGATCAGCCAAGTGATCAGTGCAAGATAGCTACGTGATCAGTGAATGATCAGTCATATGATCAGTGCATGATTAGCCACGTCATCAGGGCATGATAGCCACGTGATCAGTGCATGATCAGTCACGTGTTCAGTGCATGATAGCCAGGTGATCAGTGCATGAGAGCCACGTGATAAGTGCATGATCAGTCACGTGATAGGTGTGTGATCATCCATGTGAACACTGCATGCTCAGTCACGTGATCAGGGCCTGCTGAGCTGCGTGATTACTGTCTGCTCATCTGCTTGACAATTGCCAGCTGAGCTGCACGATTCCTGCCTGCCATCTTCTTGACAATTGCCACCTGTGCTGCGTAATTCCTGCCTGCTCATCTATTTGATTATTGCCAGCTGAGCAGCATGATTTCTCAGAGCTGAGTTCCATGATTATACCCTGCTGACTGTTTCCTGCCTACTCAGCTCTATGTTCTTTGCCTCCAGAGGTCCCTGTTCGGTCGCCACCTGCCGGGGACCAGCCCCAACTGATCCAGGGTATTCGAAGGAGAGATGGCCTAGGCGACTATTTATATGCTAATCAGAGATGTCAAGAATAATAGTATGAGGAGAGCTCAGTAGGAAAATTCGGTGGAGAAAAGAGACTGAGTAGCTTGGTTTACGCGGAAGACCAATCAAACTTCAAGACAAGAAGTTTGCACCACTTACGTAGGCCGCAGGCGCCCTCTCGAATAGCGAAAGGTGCCTCACCCTAGACACCTTCTCGAGTGGGTCTTAGCAGCCCAGGCATAATTAGTAAGCGTGGTGGGTTCCGCGCTCCAGATGGAGACTCAGCTGGAAGTTAAAGGGAAGAATGACAAGGAACTTTATGAATTGGAGCTGTAAGTTAACTCTTTGACAGAGAGAGCGAGATGGTGGTGGGGACAGCCCCCAGTGAAATCAGAGGTGAGAGCACAAAGCAATACAGTAGGCAGACTCTGGTTTTTGGGGGAGATGCTCGAGAATATCCGGGTGGACTCCTGAGGCTCGATCCCGCATTTGCGTATGCCGAGCCTCCTTCCTCATGACCTTTGTCAGAGTGGAATGCCTCGGCTCAGGCACATGATCAGTGCATGG